>NC_056744.1:1796936120-1796941120 GCF_019279795.1 Protopterus annectens
GGAGATGTTAGCAGTCCAATTTGCATTGATGGCTTTCAAGGATTTACTTCACCCAGGGCAAGTGTTGATTCAAACAGACAACACAACTGTCATGTGGTACATCAACAAGCAAGGGGGAACCCATTCGTACCCACTTTGCAGGCAAGCGATGATTTTGTGGGAGACTGCTCTCAGTTTACACCTCAATCTTCAGGCAAGGTTTCTACCAGGAGCACAGAACTCCTTAGCAGATGTGTTGAGCAGACAGATAGTGGATCCCCATGAGTGGAAATTGGATCCTCATGTATTTCGAAAGTTGACAGTGTTATGGGGAACTCCAGACATAGATCTGTTCGTTTCTCCACTAAATTACCAGTTGCCAAAGTTTTGCACAAAAATGTTTCATCCCACAGCTTGGAAGGTGGATGCTCTATCATTCAGTTGGAGCAATCTTCACGTCTATGCCTTTCCACCTCTGCCTCTCCTCCCCAAGGTACTCTTGAAAGCCAGACAGGACAAGCCATCCATGATTCTAATAGCTCCGGATTGGCCTCGACAGCACTGGTACCCACTGCTGAGAAGTTTAGCACGGGAGCCTCCATGGCCTTTGCCTTTGATTCCGCACCTTTTGTCTCAGGAGGGCAATCATTTCCTCAATGTCAAAATCCAGTCTCTGCATCTAACAGCCTGGCATATTCTGTTCTAGACCCTGGAGGGTCTCAGCTTCCACAACAAGTTTTGAATGTTATTTTGGAGGCCAGAAGGCCTAGTACAAGGAAAGTTTACGCTGATAAATGGAGGAGGTTTTTTATTTGGAGCAAAGCGAAGGACTTTGATGATGTTCTTCATCTCACATTGCTGCAGTCCTTACACTTGGGTAGTCCGCTGTCCTCGGTCGGCCCGAATATCAAAGTATTAGGCTGACGTCGGTCAAGGCGCATAAGACTGACATCAGGCCGTCGGGGTACAAATGCGCATGACCGACGTCATATCCTCAGTCTTTTTTGCCGCATGGTCCGATGCAGAAGCAGCGTTGCAAGTGCCGTTTGGCGTTCTGAAATTTTTCGAAGTCGGAGTTTCAGACCGAGTCAAAGTTGGCTAAGTACCCCGTTGGGGAATATTTTAGTTTTTTCTTGCCTCAGTGGTTTACCGGATGTCAGAAAAAGTGAATAACTGTATTTCTTGTGGGAAACAGATACCGCATAGAGATTACCATACTTTGTGTATTCCTTGCTTGGGGCCTGAGCACGACGTTGTTGGGTGTCGCTTTTGTGCTAGGTTCAATAAGCGCACTATTGCGAAGATTAGATTGTGCCAGGTTGGTCTTGAAGCGGTGCAATTATAAGATGCCGCCGGATGCTCCGGACGCCCGCTTCTTCAAGAAGCGCAAAGACAAAGCAGCTAAACCCAGGCAGGAAGAGTCGCGTGCAGGACGCCGGTTCTTTAGAGGCGTCAGTGGAACCGGTGGTTCCACCGAGGCTTCTCTGGAGTCCCAGGAGAGACTTTGATTTTGCAGGATGTGGCCTCTCAGGAGGCAGGTCAGGCTGAAGGGCTTCTCAAGTTACTGTACTCCCTCCATTCCTAGGGTGGTTAGGCCCTCTCCTTCTGTTTCCAAGGCTTCTCCCAGAGGCAGGCCAGGTTTAGCTTCTGTTGGTGTCACTCCTAGTTCTTCAGTATCTGTGCCCAAGAAGCACATGCTTAAAATGGCAGAAGATTTAATTACTTTGATTAGAGGTTCTTTGCCCCCTCCTGATAAGAGGCCAAGGGTGGAACCAGAGTTGGGGAGTTTTGAGCAGGCTTCAGATATTTCAGAGTCTTCGGCTGAAGACTTGCAGGAGTACTCTCCTTATTCAGATTCTGATGCAGATGATTCACTCCTTCTGCTTCTCCTCCAGAGGATTTTTCTTTTTCAGAGACTCTTCATTCCATGAGGGAGCATTTTAAGTGGGAAGGTCAGGACTTCTCTGATTCCAGGAAAAGGCTTAGGGAATTTTTGCTTTTACCCCAACATAGGCCTTTGGCTATACCACCTGTTCTGGATGTTGTGGAAGATGTGTTTGCAGAGGCTTCACTTAATCCTGATTCTTTGCCTCCTGCTCCTGTTAAACCGGATAGGTATTACAGGGTACCTGAGGCTCATAAATATCTTTATAAGAGTCCTAGGGCGGACCCAGAAACTGTTAGTCAGGGACCTAAGGGTGTCAAGGCCTCTGTTGTAAAAAATCCAGTTCCTCCAGATAGAGGCCAGAGCTTTGGATAGATGGGGAAAGAAAGTCTATACTTCTTCCAACTTAGCTATGAGGGCTTTGAATTGCCAGTTTCACATGTTGAAATATCAAAACTATCTTCTTTCTCAATTGAAGTCTAAGGTGGATGCTCTGGCGGAAGGCATTGAGTGTAAAGAATTACAAGATTTGGTACATGTCTCTGAACAGGTGGGTAAGCATTCTTTACAATGTGGTTTTGATGCTGTACAAGCCTCGTCTAGGGTGGCTGCCACTGGGTCAGTTCTTCGCAGGCACGCCTGGCTGAGGGATCAGAATTTATCTGACCATGTTAAGACAAGGATTTTGGATGCTCCTTTACAGTCTGATGTGTTGTTTGGTTCACCTGTGGAGTCAGTCTTAAAGAAAATGGAAGATAAGGCTAAGTCTATGCAGGCTGTTAAAGATTTTTTGCAAGTCCAGCCTCCAAAATTTAGTAGGAATTGGCCTGCTAAGGGGTGGACGTACCCTTCTTATGATTCACAGTCTAGGGGTAGATCCAGACGTGGTAGGGGCAGAGGTCAGAGCTCCTTCAGACCTAGAACAGGGAGTTCTCCTGCACAATCTTCAGGTGAGGGCAGGGGCCAGTCCTTTCGTAAACAGGCCCAATGACCTACCTTTTCAGCTGCCAGATCCTTCTTGCCTGGCAGCACCTTTGGGAGGAAGGTTGGCGCTGTTCAAGGAAAACTGGAGTTTGATTACCCAAGACAGGTGGGTATTGGATATCATACACCAAGGTTACAGGTTTTATTTCCATACCTTGCCTCCTTTCAAAGGCATGCCGGTCGTTCCTCCTCAGCAAAGACTAGAGGCTCACAAACAAATTTCTCTGCTGCTCCAAATAGGGGCCATACAACCGGTCCCTCTGCCAGAAGTGGGCCTAGGATTTTATTCTCGCCTGTTCCTAGTACCAAAGAAGGGGAACACGTGGAGACCAATTTTGGATTTATCTATCCTCAACACTTATCTGGACATTCCCAAGTTCAAAATGTTGACGTTACAACAGCTTTTACCTCTGCTGGGCAAAGATCACTGGATGGTGACTCTGGATTTCAAGGAGGCTTACCTTCATGTTCCTATCAGGCTAAGTTGCAGGAAGTATCTGCGTTTTCGGGCTGGGACTTCTCATTATCAGTTCTCTGCATTGCCCTTTGGCTTATCTACTGCGTCCAGAGTGTTCAATGGGTTCTGGCTCCAGTGATAGCTTTCTTCAGGCTAAGAGGAATACAGATCTATCCTTATTTGGACGATTGCCTGATTCTGGCCCAAGGAAAGGACGAACTTCTTCATCATTTACTATATGTGATAGCAGTGCTAAGATGCCTGGGGTATTCTGTGAACGAAATAAAGTCCAGTCTAGTACCCTCTCAGGACATGTGCTTTCTGGGTGTGAGACTGAATACAGCATCCCAGATGGCCTTTTTGACCCCGGACAAACAACAGAATCTTTCTCTTTACTTCCATCAATTGTCTCATCAGTCCAGGCTGACTGCAAGGACAGTCCTTCAAGCCTTGGGGTTCATGGCATCTTGTATTCTGGTGCTTCCCAATGCCAAACTGCATATGAGGAAGCTACAATGGTATCTCAAAAATGTATGGACACAGCACTGCCAAGATATGGACACTGTCATTCAGATAATACCTTGCATTCAAAAGGAATTTTTGTGGTGGGCTCAGGAATGTCACCTAAACAAGGGACTCTCTGTGACCCGCACAGAGGCGAAGCAGATTCTAACGACAGATGCCTCAGACAAAGCTTGGGGAGCGCATCTAAACGGAAAGTGGGTACAAGACACGGCTCTGCCAGACTTCAACATCTACATATCAACTTGAAGGAGATGTTAGCAGTCCAATTTGCATTAATAGCTTTCAAGGATTTACTTCTTCCAGGGCAGGTGTTGGTTCTAACAGACAACACAACTGTCATGTGGTACATCAACAAACAAGGGGGAACACATTCTTATCCTCTATGCAGACAAGCAATGATTTTGTGGGAGAATGCTCTCAGTTTACAGCTGAATCTTCAGGCAAGGTTTCTGCCGGGAGCACAGAACTCCTTAGCAGATGTGTTGAGCAGACAAATTATGGATCCCCACGAGTGGAAATTGGATCCTCATGTATTTCAGAAATTGACAGTATTATGGGGAACTCCAGACATAGATCTGTTCGCTTCTCCACAAAACTACCAGCTGCCAAAGTTTTGCACAAAAAGGTTTCATCCCACAGCTTGGAAAGTGGATGCTCTTTCCTTCAATTGGAGCAATCTTCATGTGTATGCCTTTCCACCTCTGCCTCTCCTCCCAAAGGTACTCCTGAAGGTCAGACAGGACAAGCCAAAGATGATTTTAATAGCTCCAGATTGGCCTCGACAGCACTGGCACCCATTACTGAGAAGTCTGGTACGGGAGCCTCCTTGGCCTTTACCTTAGATTCCACACCTGCTGTCTCAGGAGAACAGTCATTTACTCAATGTCAAACTTCACTCTCTTCACCTAACAGCCTGGCATATTCTGTTTTAAACCCTGGAGGGTCTCAGCTTCCACGGCAAGTTTTGAATGTTATTTTGGAGGCCAGAAGGCCTAGTACAAGGAAAGTGTACGCAAATAAATGGAAGAGATTTTTATTTTGGAGTACAGCAAAGGAATTTGATGTTTCTAAGCCTAATTTAAGTGTGGCTCTTCAATATCTTACTGAGTTACTGGACAAAGGTTTGTCCTTCTCTTCTATTAAGATTCATGCTGCAGCAATTTCTGCTCA
>NC_056744.1:1796948620-1796971120 GCF_019279795.1 Protopterus annectens
AAATTCTTTTTGGTACCAAAAAAAAACAGGGGACTGGAGACCTATACTGGATCTCAGCAAGTTAAACAATTATATCAAAAAAACAAAATTCCGGATGGTCACGCTTCTACCCTTCTTGGGTCAGGACAATTGGATGTGCTCGATAGACCTTCAGGATGCTTACTACCATATCAAAATGCACAGACGCTCCAGGAGGTTTATCTGCTTCAGGCTGGGAGCCAGTCATTACCAGTTCAGAGCCCTGACCTTTTGGTCTCACTACAGCCCCCCCCCCCCCCCCGAGTGTTTACCAAATGCATGGCAGTGGTCACGGCTCACTTGAGACGTCAAGGACTCCAGGTGTTTCCATATTTAGACTGGCTCCTTACCGCCACCACCAGACATCGACTGCTTCTAGCCAGAGACTTCACCATCCAAACTTGCCAAGCTCTAGGCATCTCAATAAATTTTGAAAAATCTGCCTTGTCTCCTTGTCAATCTATTACCTTTATAGGCGCCACCTTAGACACACTCAATCTTTCCGCCAGACTTACAGAGCAAAGAGTGTTAGATATCCGCAAACAAGTTTACCTTCTATTACAATGCAACAAGGTCAAAGCCAGGGTAGTCTTGAATGTATTAGGACTCATGGCCGCTACCATCACCCTTCTCCCCTTAGCTCGTTTCCACATGAGGATCCTCCAATGGATGCTGTTTACTCAATGGTCCTTCCAACAGCTCCCGATGTCTCGCATCATATTAATAACTCAATCATGCAAGAATCACCTGTCTTGGTGGATCACATCATCTCAAGTTCTCCAAGGCAGACCTTTCATTCCTCCTCCCCCAGTCGTCATGGTGACAACGGATGCCTCCCTGATCGGGTGGGGGGGCATAATCAGGTCAGGACAGTCCAGGGCACGTGTCAGCCTTTCGAGTGCCACTTGCACATAAATGTCTTGGAGATGAGAGCAGTGCTTTTAGCATTGCAAGCCCTTCAGGACTCTCTTCCCACGGGGACTATTGCAATTCAGACGGACAACATGTCCGTAGTGTGGTACATCAACAAACAGGGCGGAACCAGATCCTACCCCTTATGTCGAGAGGCACTCAGACTTTGGCAGTGGGCGATTTCTTCTCAGCGTTTTCTGATAGCAACGCACATTCCCGGGAAGTCCAGTGTGATTGCGTACAGGTTGAGCAGGGCCATTCTCATGCCCCACGAGTGGTCTCTGAAGAAATCTGTGCTGGAAGAAGTCTTCCAGAGATGGGGCCAGCCTTGCTGCGATCTTTTTGCTACTCCCCAAAACAAGTGTCACGACTTCTTCACTCTCTTCCCGTTACCAGGCCACCCCATCAAAGAATCTCTAGTCCACGATTGGCCCCGGGGACTTTTCTATGCTTTTCCCCCTTTTCCACTTGATATCTCAATTAATTCAGAAAGCTATCGCCTTGAGAGTTACAATTATCCTCATTGCCCCTTACTGGCCTTGACAGATATGGTTTCCGTTCCTCCATCATTACCTGTTGGAGCAGCCTTGGCATCTGGACCTGGTGCCAGATCTTTTGACCCACCAGTCGGGCCAGCTGCGCCACTCCCTTCATTCTCTCAACCTCACAGCGTGGTTTCTCCAATTCCTACCCTAGCCAGGCTTCCCTTTATCTCTCATTCGGTCCGGAACATCCTGGTAGCCTCTCACAAATCTTCTACCAGGAAGATTTATAATAGTAAGTGGAAACGTTTTTCCTTCTGGGCAGCATCAAAAAATATAGACCCCTTCACTTCTCCTATCCAGTTTATCCTAGACTTTCTGGCAGAGCTCTTCCATTTAGGCTCTTCTTCATCTACCATTAGAGTACAACTAGCTGCTATATCTAATTTTCATGTAGGAGTCTCATGTCCCATAAGCTCTGCAAAACCTTTTTAAGAGGTGTTTTTCTGCTCAAGCCACCAATCAGAGATCCCCCACCTCAATGGGACTTGAATTTGGTTCTGGCATCCTTGATCCTCCCCCCCTTCGAACCAGCAGCTTCATGCCCTCTTAAGCTGCTCTCATGGAAAACACTTTTTCTAGTAGCCATAACTTCAGCTAGAAGGGTATCTGAACTTCATGCTCTGTGCAGTCGTCCTCCTTACTTAGCTTTCCACAAAGATAGGGTGTCCCTCCGGACTAATCCGTCCTTCTTACTAAAAGTTTCCTCTGAGGCAAATCTGAACCAAACGATTGATCTCCTCGTCTTCTTCCCTGACTATTCCAACAGGTCGGAACAAAAGTTACATTTTCTAGATGTTCACCGCCAACTTAGATATTATTTAGACAGGACTAAACAGTTCAGGAAATCTGATCAGCTTTTCCTGTCTTATGCGGAAGGGAAATTGGGCCTTCCAGTTACTAAGGTGTCCCTTTCAAGATTGCTTACCTCTATAATTACCTTCATCTATGAAATCAGACATCAAAAACTGCCTTCAAGACCTAGAGCTCATTCAACTAGGGCATTAGCTACATCTGTAGCTTTTCAGGACAGGCTGCCAATAGATTCCATTTGTGCAGCAGCCACTTGGGCTTCTCCTCATACCTTCATTTTACATTACAAATTGGATATGGCCTCCAGAAACCGTGCCAACTTTAGTTCCACTGTTCTCAAGAGTCTGTTCCGACAGGCCACCCGGAATAAGGTGCTAGGGACGTGGTCCCATCCAGCAAGAATGAAGGCGAGATTGACAACTTAACATTAAGAAGTTATGTACCTGCCATAACGTTCCATGTTAGTTGTCTTCTCGCCTTCTTTCTTGCGTCCCACCCTCCTTCCCCCTAGCCTGGACAGACCGATAGGAAATTTTGGGATCTTCCTTTGGAGTTTCCTTCCCACATGTTCTACCACCTCTATTCCCCCTTTTATGTTTGTGGTAGCTTACATTCCGGTTTATATAGAGGTGGATTCTTTTTTCTCCATACTGTGGAGACCAGAACTGCTTGGTTTATCTATCAAACGAGATCTGAGTAGTTACCGCCAAGCATTGTGGGATATAGGGGATCCTCGAGCCGGTGGAATTAGCTCTCGAGCTTTAGTATTGGCCGAGTCGGAGCCGAGAATCGGCTCCGAACCCATCCAGCAAGAAAGAAGGCGAGAAGAAGACAACTAACATGGAACCATAACTTCTTATTTTTGTTTTATTGTGATTAAATTTCAGACTTAAAATCTTTTCAAAATGTTGTGGTTGGAAGAGTCACCTGTCTGGATACCTGCTTGTCTGCAGTAGCTGCCTGGTTGGCGGAGAAATGCTTATTCTGCGCACACCACCTGTTTCCTGTCTCAGTAGGAAATTCCTTTCCTGTTGCATCAAGAGGCAGTGCAGTCACTGCAGGCAGATGGTAATATAGCCTTCCTCTCCATGAAGATGAGCCATCTCTGCTGTCTGCACACTCCTGCTCCCTTCTTACACCTGTGCTGCTAACTGGATGTGGTTTGTTTGGACTGTAGTTTTGGCTTCTTCCCTTTATGCTACAAGGCCAAAAATCAGCTATGGTGTTTTGAGCTGAGCTTAAATTTCAGTAGTGGACACTTCCTGTATGCTATATTTATCTGACACTTTACAGGGGGGATGTAAATTAGCTTTGCAGAATTAAATAGTTCAAATAGACAGAGGCAAGAGAGCTTTGATCAGTCAGTTAATGTTTAGGTCATGTAACATTCTTTCTGAGTGCACATTGTCCATCTAGAATTTGGTAGGTCATTTAACCAGAGATGATCATCAGCTTACAAAAATGTTTTACTGCCCCCACCCCTTTCCACATATCCTATGACCTTAGATTGCAGTACATAATGGAAGGCTTTAGAAGGCTGCTGTTTGACAGCATAGCCTTTCTTTTTCCCTTAAAAATTATCACCAGGGATAAAATGAACATCCTTTCTTTCTTTACTGTGGGTTGTACTGGAATTTATGGTTTGCCCTGTCACAGCATGGTTCCCTCCAGTGCTTGGGCTTTACTTTGCCTATCTCCCATTAGTGCAGTTCCTCCTGCTCAGTCACCCAATAATGGTCTTTCATGGGGGTGCTGTGAGTGAGCATTGGAAGTCAACACTGGGGCTGGTGAAGGCTGGTTGCAGTGGACTCTTCTGCTTACATGTGTTTGCTGATGTTCCACAGGCATGCTGGTAGATGATGAGATGCGACCTTTGTAGGCATTCCCACCCTAATTCCTAGGTTTGTGACTCCTCCTTTGTTCTCTGTCAGCCTTACAGCAGAGATCGTCAGTCACTATCTTCAATGGGGCTATGGGAGATGCCCCATTCTTTCCAGCATGTAATCCCCAGGTCAGAGCCTGGTCATACTCCTGCACGTATCTGGGTTAATCATTAAACCTTGGCCGTATGGGTCATAGTGTGTGTGTAAGTGCACTCGTGTATGAGGTTTAGCTAGTCTGAAGCTTTGCTAATAGGTGTTTTAACAGGAATGGATCTGATTTCTTAAAATGCACCTGTTGTACACTATGAGAAGGTGGCAGTGTTTGCTGTTTTGATACTGGTTTACAATTTTTCTTTTCTGTTTTGTAAGATATTGATTTTGAACCTCATGAAGAAGAAGATGATGAGGAGACAATTGAGGTGGAGGAACAACAGGAAGGTAATGATGCAGAGACGCGCAGACAAGAGATTGAAATGCTGAAACGGGACAGTGAGTTACCAATTGAGCAGCTTTTGGAATCTTTACCACCTGAAATTCTTGAAGACTCTGGGAGTGGTGGTGGTCTGTGTGAAACGGAGGATGAGGAGGAAGATGATTATTCAGAATCTGATGCCGATGAGGTTTGTATTCTTTAAGAAGAAAGATTTATGTTGTGTATTCTTACGTGAGAGACACATTCAAATGCCAGTGAGATTTCCATCCTTTTGAGTGAAAAATGCATGCAGTGTGGATTCAGCCAAGAACGACATGGTAGTGCTGTTGAATTAGTTTGTGATGTATGAAGCGTACTTGTTACTAAATTTGTGTGTTAATGCCAGTGAAGGTTAAGGTAAAGTAGACTGTGTGTGCGTGTGCATATATACTCACTCACACGTGAATATATAAATATATACATGAACAAACACACGCACAAATGCGCACATATATGTGTGCGTGTGTCTGTGATAGATGTGTGTGTTTGTATATGTATATAATATCTATATACGGCAAACAAAAAAACGCCAGAATATCACGTCCAATTAACAAGGGAATTGGCAGAAAAAGGATGCAGACCTATGCTAGAATGAGAAACTTTAATAAAATAAAAAAATCATAGAAATATTGATGACTGCTTTCACACCTAACTGCGCTTCTTCAGATCCTAAAGACTCATGAAGACAAATGTTTAAATAACAAAGAACCAATCAAAAATAAACATGGAAAAACATCACTGTGAATAATAAAAGTCATTTAATTGTACAGCCAATGATGGCATGATAGATGGGTTACACAACCTATCAGCTTGTCCCTCCCATTTTATTGAGATGTCTCAGATGTATGCCTATCAGGTGAAGAATAAGTAATTAGCATAAACTAGAAAACCAGTAGTAATAAAAGTAGCACAAAATTCAACCAATGATATTCATTCAATCACTATGTATAGTTATCCCTAAGAACTAAATAAGCATAAAGCAAAAACCAAATCAATTTCTAAAGGTACATTCATACACTGCTGAAAAACAAAAATCTAATGTGCTCAAAATCCAAATAAGCATCAGTCTAAGTTTGAACATTCACTCAAACATATGAATAATTTATGATAAAACCAGGAAAACAACAGGAGTGCAGCATGTGTCTGTAGTCCAAAACTCATCCAAACCAAAAGCACGCATCAGAGGTTCAGCTGGAAAATATATTTATTGCCCAAAGTCCATTAAGTGCTTTTGTCTAGGTTCAGGCACCTAGGCGGTGCGACGCCCCCCTGTGAGACAGCTGGATGTGGACACATGGCAGGTTGGCAGTTTAGCTGCAGTGACAAATTCCTGCGGACAATTCATTGTGGGAATACAGTAACCCCCTGCACCCCAACCACAGGTGGCAGACGCAAACCCCCACAGTGATACACTCTGCACCCCCCCCTAGAAGCCACCATGTGCAACTGTCAGTGGAACATGTGGCTGGCATTGGATGCCACGTGGGCATAAAAGTGGTATTGTGAAACTTGTGTGCTGTGGGCAAAGCCTTTATTAACAAAATGTAAAATGATGTGTGTAGTGATTGTTGCGTACTAAACCCAAATATAATCACAACTTGTAGAAATGTGCCACAACACGGCGGAAATCCTGCCCATCACTGTAGTGACACTTATGTTGCAAGATGTGCTTTAGGCGATGCTCCCTTACAATAGCCTTCCTACGAGGTGTCACAGGCATCCCCCTCAAAAGAGACTCTCGTCAGTTATCTCAGGTTCTGTTCCTGCTGCAGAACAGATAGGTCAGGTAGCTGCACAGTAGGGCGTCCCAGTAACACCTTCAGCTGACGATGCCATGCCGCCACCTGGTTATTTGTCCACGGGAAGTCCATGTGAGAGACATCGCACACATTCCAAAACCTCAAAAGGGTAGGACGATGGCAGTCGTTGCTGTGCTGAGCAGCGGGATGCATACTTGCATGGTCTGCCCCGCACATAATGATGGTCTAAAAATACGCCAATAGGCTGAGTACAGTCTGGTAAAGTAGCCACAATGTCCAGAAATGCAGGGACAGTGTTTTCCATCTGTAGGTATGCCAATGCAATCAGCTTGCGGATGGCAATTGAGAAAGCAGTGTCCATACCATAGAGGGCTACAAGGTGGTGATGCTGGATCTGGCGCCAAATGATCTGTGCAAAATGGAATAGGCACCCCTTCAGTATACTCTTAGGGGAATGCCTTACGGTTGGCACGGATTGCTGCCTTCTCGAAATCAGTCATAATATACTGTGGAGCCAAAGTGCATTCCTGTTCTGCAGTCATACCCTTCAGTATCTCCCACATATTGCTGTATGCAGACTGACTTCCATGTAATGAGACAGTACACGAGGGGGACAGTCCTTGCTAAGGTGGAGGTGCCAATACATCCATGTAATGTATACAGCTGGCGACATATATATCAGCCCGTGTGGGGAAGGTGCCATCCCCAAGAATGATGTTAGACCTGCACAGATCAGTCAGATTCTGTGATGTAGTAAGTAGAACCAAGGAATCAGTCCCATCCATATCAGACCTTCTACGGAGGATAAAGATGCAACTACGGAGTGGATACTGGCTGACATCAATATCCGCAAGTGTCACTGGAGGTGTGGTCATGGATGCCCTTGTCCTCTTCATAACCCTGGTTATGCTACGACGCAGGGTGGCACGGCAAGGCATCTGTTGTAGTACATTGTCATCTGCTGTGCCTAGGACACTCTGCATTGCCAGGCTTGGCAGGTCATTGCCAGTTACCACCCTCTGCTGCAGTTCTGCGCACAGTGTAGTCACTTGGGCGGTTGCATCTGGGCCGTGCTGGTGTAGCAGTGATTTCAGCAGTTCTTCCCCCTCATCCTGGTGAACAGTGATGGCAGGATCTCTGCAGACCTTTACTCTCAGCTCGATACTTGCCCAGTGCCATTTAGTTGGTGCTTCACGCTCCAAATGGTAGAGGTATCCCTCCACTACCAGCATTGGTTTGCCCCTTTGGCTGGGCACTGTGCTGTATCTGTTGCCAAGCTGACCAGGGCTATACAGGTACATAGATTCCATCATGGTAACGCCACTTGATGGCCTCTGTATCCATCACAGCCAGTGTAGCAGGGAACAGGATGTAAACACAACTTTGGTACAGGCCAGTATCACAGTTTGGATATATTGCTGTACAACACCTTGTGTTGTACCCTTCTGAATACGCTCTGTTTGCCACGATGGCCCTTTGCAGCAGTATATACACCACCTTGCTCGTAATACCTGTCCAGCTAGGGATTCCCTATGTGCAGTTTACACAGCCGTGCAATTGGCAAGTAAATGTAGTCCAGCAGGAGTCTCCCAGCTTGCGTACACCACTGGTTCTTGCTTGTACTGAACAAGTCCCCTTTAACACCCAGCTATTGCTGTTGGTCAATCAGAGTGCGGGGCCCAGCCTCAGTTTTAGTGACAGAGATCACGTAGGGATGTCTCCCTGTATAGCAACCTTTTCTGCCTACATGTCCCTGCATATGTGCATACCCTAGCTGCAACAACCATTGGATGGGTTTGACAACCCCCACATTACGGGCATGCTGCCTTTTTGTGGACTTGGTGGGTTGATACTCTCTTTGTGTCCCATTCATACTTTCCCTCACCTTTGTCTGTGTTCCCTTCTACTCTGGCTGTGTTTTGCAATGTTGGGTAGGTAGTCTGTGATTGCTAGGGTTGACATGTTTCCACCTTCCACTGCCCTTGGATGGCTCTGGAAGGACAATGCCCTTCTGTTGCAGGCATACCTCTCAGCCCCGTGGAGTAGTTACTCTGGACAAAGCCGTAGCACTAGTGGTACACACAGGGACACATTCTGCCTAATGCAAACTTGTACTTGTGAAGTCTGAAACTCTAAATGTCTGCAATTACTTTCTAACTCCTGCACACATTGCTTTGCCACTACTCTGCCAGACAACTACAATAGGTTCTCACTATGGGCCACACATCTACAGTAGTATGGGTAGTCTGCGGAAACTGTATGGTTGGGTGTATGGGAAGGGATTCTTGTGCTGTTGTCTTGTGTATGGTGCGCATGTATGGGGGTTATCATTCGGCTGCAGATTCTTTGGCATTTTCTGTCAGTCAGCTGCCCACAGCGAGGTGTTCTATACAGGTTGTGTTCGTGGGTTTGGAATGCTTGTGCATGGGCTTACAGGTAAGCTGTTTTGTCCTTCTGTGAGTGTTTGGTCCCTCTCCACCACTTGTCTTGCCGATAGTTTGTCTAGCGCGGCTGTTTCCACAGTCAGGAAACTGCCCGCTTATTTACGTTAGGGGACATCTCCATTTTTCAAGTTTTCCTACTGCGTGGATTTCCACAGCGTATCTATCTTTCGGCAGCACTGCTTTACGATCTAGCGGTGCTGCGGCCTTCTGCTTTCGGCGTTGTAGCTCACGGGCATTTGTCTCGTGATCTACATGCTGGAACCTGCTTTCGTCCCCCTAAACAAGGGACTTAATCAGAATAAAAACTACAAATTTTCACAAGTTCAAATAACACAAATCATCATGTCATTGGTGCATAGAAAACAAATGTTGATTACAATAGTCATGTGTTTTCCTTCTGTAGAAGCACACAACGAAAAACTTGTCCATTAAAAACTTAGTATACAAAAACTTGGTCCACATAAAGCTACAGTAACTCAATGAAGTAATTGTGTTAAATAGCAACCAAAAAATTGTGCAAAAAGTGTTGTACTTAAATACTAAAAGATAATATAAACTTTAAAAATCTATGCAAACTTCCCTATAAACTGTTGCGCTAGAGAAACAGTCATTCAATCCAGGTGGGAGATTTGCAGCAAGCCTTAAGTGCCACCTTAGTTCTTTTTTACTAAGTTTATTTTTCCAGTCTCCCCATGGTACTGACCTGTATAATTTCTAGCATACCAAAACTAAACCTCCTGGACCCACAACAAAGAGAATGTTTATATAAGGCATTTGTCTCTTGTAGGATATCATGCAAGTGTTCATAGATTCTAGTTTGAGGATTTTTCTGTCTTACCTACATAACCACCGCATGAATCACACACTGCTACAATTCCCTTTCTTGAAAAAAATGTTTGTACACATGTAGTTGATTAAAATAATTGACGGACTACAATATTTCTATTAACACCGACGACAACTGCTGCATTACTTAGTGCCATTTCTCAACAATGTAGTTCCATTACTTTTCTTGTTTTCTAATAGCTGTTTAAGGATTGTACCTATTTTATTAATAAAAATAGGTTTGTCCCCTACCACAGCATGAGCATTGTTTATTCTAAATATGTTCCAGTTCCTTTGTACAGTATTTCTTATTTCCCCAGAAAAAGGGCCATGTTGAATAATGCAAGCCTTGTTAAAGTTGGTATTAGACAAGACATTGTGTACGATACTGTTGTCAGTTAAACCAACACCTAACAGAGATTTGTATTTTTTTCCCCACTCTTTGTAAGCATCATTGAGAAATACCATCTGCCATCGTTTCTGGATATTGCCTTTCCAGTAGCTTATCTTTCAGTTTATTGAGCTCCTCTTTTACATCTTCGAAGTGTGAAGTCGTACGGGCTGTTCTTAATGCCGACCATTTGACCAAACTCTTCTTTTGTGGTAAAGGGTGGCAATTGGAGAAATGCAAATGAGTTACAGAATGTACTTTTGCAGTAGATGTTGGACATAAAACCTTCTTGGAAATGTGTTATAGTGGTATCGAAGTAGTGTACCTGATGGGTACTGTAATTGAGAGTGAACACCAAAACAATCGTCCTTAACGATCGTATATCTTCTGCCTACATCCCTCCTAATACCCCTGTTCTAACATTGTTTTTCTCTTACAGCTGCTGTTCGCAATTCCCAGTGAGCACACCTGACTAACCCTGCTTAACTGGATCTCCCAGCCCTTTGCAGCTTCCTCTTGGCAAGAAATACAAGCATTCATCTCACCTGCAGGGAAACTGTTAAGTGTCATTAATCTTCCTGCTGTACTAGGCAAGTTTCTGTAGTGAAACACTTCAGTGCTTATTTGACTAGTGGCACGCTCACTAACTCAGTGTTGATCTCCCCATTCCTTTCCCCTTAACCTTCTACTTCCATTCATCTCTCTAACTGCTAATATCAAAAGCTGCAAAACTGTACAGAACTAATAAAGCAGCATGCGTTAGGCTGCTATTACATGCGTTTTTCTTGCCTCTAGGAACTGCTTACTCTTAAATACTCCCATTGTCTTAAGGCACACATTAACTGATTGTTTCTACTGTGGGGTCTGGCAAGCTGCCTCAAGGTTTCTGCCTGTTCTGCTCAGGCTCACTTCACTCCCCCACTCTACCCCCATTTCCACCCACCCCCACATCAGTTACATTTATACCTTCCATAAGCTTTTCACTTTCATGTCTAACCCCCAATCAACACCTATCCACCTACACCGGTATCCTCATTCACTCCATCCTAATTCTTGTTAATATTTTCCTTTCCTGAATCTTCCTCATTCTTCTCCTTAACTATAGTACCACAACCTTTTCCTAAAATGTACTGCATATCAAAACCTTGTATTATCTTAATCTCCCTTACCTCCATTCTTTTTTTCCTATCCCACACCATCTTTCTAAATACTATATTCCACTCCCCAACTTCAACATTTTCCACATCACCCATTGCACCCCACACTAATACCAGTAGATCTGAAGTAGTTTATCTGATTTGCTCTTCAACCTGTGGGATCCTCTGATACGCTTCAGATCTGACACAGCTGCATTTTCCAGCTATGGTTCCGAGCTCCAAACTGCTCCTCTTACCCATAATGCCTCCTTGTCTCCCTTCTCCCCCCAGATCTTGTCTGCCACCTTAGAGTACAGAGTGTGGTCACCGAGCTACAGCGTTTTCTTATGGTCAGGTTGTAATTGTGGTCTGTTCCTTAGATATCTTTTTCTATCCTTTTTTTCTGTCTTAAACCTGTCTATCACCTCCCCCGGGTTTCTTCGTAGCTAGTATTAAAGAAAGTAGCAAAAGTAGTAGTGTGGCTCTTCTAGGTTCTCTTTCCTACCTTTTCCTTTCTGACTGTGTGTGTGTGGTGAACTTGGATGATGGCTGAGACCCCGAAGCCTGGGTTAAAAAAAATGCAGTGTGGCTGTAAGCTTTTACCGGCTGATGGCCGTACTCTGTGCGTGGTTTGCTTACCTCCTGTCCCCCTTTTCTGTTTGCACTAGGTTTAACCCCAGAGCACTTAAGGACAGGCAGGACAAATTCTGCTGGGACCATGGTCCGTTCTTCCCCTGCGGGAAAAGTTG
Source organism: Protopterus annectens (assembly GCF_019279795.1). NCBI lineage: Eukaryota > Metazoa > Chordata > Ceratodontiformes > Protopteridae > Protopterus > Protopterus annectens. Next base: position 1,796,960,566 of record NC_056744.1, read on the forward strand.
CGGCTGCTGCTGCTATTTCTCCCCCGGCCTCTAGGACTCGCACTCCAGCCAAGAGGCCCGGGAAGGGGGATAAATCTAAAAAAGACCAGCCTCGCAAGCGATCCTCGACCTCTTGTCGCAGGCCGGCCCACCGCCGAAGACTAAGCCTGTTTCTAGGCAGTTTTCCCCACGGCTCAGGTCCCCGAGGTTTTCACCTAAGCCCGAGCTCCCAGCTAGCCAGTCGCGGTCTAGGACCCCTCATGCCACAGGCACTCCGTCCTACTTCGGCGGCGTCCTCCCACTCCACCTGGAACCTTTTGGAAGCAGAGATGGAAAAGATGATGTGGAGGTTCATCTGCACTCAAATTCAGATGGCCATCTTGCCGGGGCAGTCTCCCACTGGAGCAAGCTCCTTTCTACCCATGTTCCATCCTGTTACTCCTCCAATTCGACCTTCTGTTTAGTCGACACTGAATCCGAAGACAGTCCGAGTCAAGGGGGTCAATGCTGATGGTACCCTGTACCTCAACGCCGCTGGTTGCCTTGAGTGTTGGATTCCATCTCTCGGAGACGGAGCCTCTGGGTCAGATCTGAGGGGGGTGTTCTCTGCTCAGTCTGTCGGAGAGGAACATACTTCTCGGTGTCTCTGCTCCAGCAGGCATGGCTCCGAATCCCCTGTCTGGTCAAGGGGGAGTGACTTCTGCTTTTTCTGTCCAGGAGGCCCGTTCCCCATCTGCATTCGACGTGGTGTAGAGGGTTCTCGCAGGGTTGAGGCCTCAGACTATCTCGTCCTCCGAATCCATCCAGACCCCCCCTCTGGCTTTGTGTGGTTCTGACCATCTAGCCCTCTCAGGGGCAGCCCGTAGCTGTAGTGCCTCCAGGCAGTTTCACTCTTGGAACAACCCATTTGCAAGGCCTCCCCAGACAAGTTCTCCTGAGGAGGCCCCCCACAAACATACATGCAAGAGGAGGCACTTGGACTCTCCCTCAGAGTCCCTCATGGAGGGCACATACCTGGGTGAAGGGTAAGCTTCCCCAAGGTCACCCTTCGAGGATATCTCCTTTGGAGGCATTATGGAGATCCTTCGCCAAAGGGAAGGGTGGTCTGCCCCAAAACCGACCTCCGAGTCAGTGTTTTTGGAGGCATTCAGCTTGAGCCCATCTACCTCTTGGGGTGTCCCTTGCGGCCGATCCCCTTGCGGAGTTAATAAAATCTAGGGCTTGGAAGGAGCCGGATACCATAGATCCTATACCAAAGTGTCTGGACAAGGTTTTAAGTCCCCCTTCAGACAAGCTGCATTGGCACAAGGGGTCCTCTGTAAATGCTATGATGGTGGTGGTGGCCACCAAAAAGGAGCTCACACAGGAAAGTTCCATGGTTCATCCTCCTGACTGGGAGTCTGACTTTGGATCATTTTGGGAAGCAAGCTTCTGCTTCAGTGACATTGTCTGTGATGGCGCTTAACTATTTGGCGAATTTAATCCGACTCCAGAGAGATCTAGTCAAAGAAATCACGGAGTCTTCCCCAGGGTCCATGTCTGCATACAACAGGAAGACTTTCAATGCTCTAATGGCCACCCTTAAGGCTGTAGTGAACACTTCTATGCGTTTTCTCTCCCATGCCACGGAGGGAGTCGCACCGGTGGTGAGGACAGACGTTGCCATCAGGCGTCATGCCTGGCTCCACTTATGTCAATTCTCGAAGCCCTTTAAGGTGTCTTTTACAAACACCCTATATGATGGTTCTTCTCTTTTTGGGAAGACAGTAAGAGACACCTTGATCCAGAGTGAGGAGGACAGGAAGACGCTGTCTGCCATCGGGATCCACTTCTTTCCACCTCAGAAGTTTTTTTTCCAGGAACCAATGAGGCAAGAATATGTGGTTCCGCAAGTCTCAGGCGGTTTCCCGGGACGCTTATGACTCGCTGTTCCCCAGAGGGGGATTTGACAGACGCCGCCATAGAGGCAGAGGGGGTCCTAAGAACTTTGGATCTCTAGAACCTTTTTCAGACAAACCCGGGCAGCATCTTTGAGGGGTTGCACGACTGTCCCTGTCTGAAGGCAGTCGGGGGCTGTTTGTCGCTACACCCACTAGCTTGGCAGTTCATTAAAACAGATCAGTGGGTGTTGCGAATTATGCCCAGAGGATATTTTGTCCTTTTCAAAAATCCTCCTCCATCCAACAGAACTCTCCCGGACGTTCCACCCACGCAGCTGGAGGAGGCAGCAGTGCAAATAGAACCACAGCTACGAAAGTGAGTCATCCAATCATCCCCCCCGCAGGCCAATCCAGATCCAGAGTTTATTCCAGGTTCTTTTTAGTGTCAGACAGTGGGGGACCTCAGACCAATTTTGGATCTGTCCCAGCTGACCCTGTCTGTAACCAAGAAAAAATTCCGGATGGTCACGATTCAGTCTGTCCTGCCCTATCTGCAGGCCAGAGACTGGATGTGCTCAATTGATTTCCAGGACGCGTACTACCACATCAAGATCGGGCACTCCAGGAGGTTCCTTCACTTCCGGCTGGGAGCCGGTCATTACCAATTTCGAGCCCTTCCCTTTGGTCTCATCACAGCCCCCAGGTGTTCACCAGAGTAATAATGGTAGTAGTGGCTCACCTGAGGCTTCAGGGCATTCAGGTCTTTCTGTACCTGGATGATTGGCTCTTTATTGCCTCTTCAGTGCATGTACTTTGTCAAGCTTGGGACTCCTTTCTTTGGCTAGCTGACAAGTTGGGCATCACAGTCAGTATGGACAAATCTGCCTTAATCCTGACTCAGGTGTTGGACTTCATTGGGGCACGGCTGGACACCGTACAAATGAGGGTTTTCCTCACATCAGAGAGGTTGCGCAATCTGAGACTGCATGGTCCTACACATTCTTCAGACTCCATTTCCATCACCTGAAGCAGTGTTGTGGCCATTGGGTTCTATGGCGGCCACAATCACTCCTCTTCCGATGACACGTCTGCACATGAGTACTACAGTGGACACTGCCTGTTCAGTGGTCTCTGCTAGACATTCCTTTGTCCTTTCCAGTAAGAATCTTGAAAGCATGCAGGGACTCCCTTTGTTGGTGGATTCAGTCTCCGGATCTCTTTAAGGGATGTCCGTTTCAACCTGCCTTGCCCAAGACCACAGTCACCAAGGACACCTCCCTATTGGGGTGTAGGGGGGGGCACAGTTCAGGAAGGACAGTCCAAGGCACGTGGTCCCCTTCCGAGACCTGTCTGCATATTGGTGTTCTAGAGATGATGGCGGTTCTTTTGGCATTGCAGACCGTTCATGCTCATCTTCTTCTAGGGCAATTGTAATTTAGAATGACCGTCAGTGGTCTGGTATATCAACAAACGGGGTACCAGATCTTATCCCCTGTGTCAAGAAGCTATGAGTGTGGGAATAGGCTATCTCCACCATCTGTGTTCTGGTGGCAACGCACATTCCGGGATGGTCCAACATTCTAGTGGACAGGCTCAGCTGATTGATCCTGATGCCTTATGAGTGGTTTCTGAATCCTTCAGTAGCGGAATAGATATTTCGAGAGTAGGGTCACCCTTGATGCAATCTCTTTGCATCTCCTTGCAACGTGAAATGCAGCGAGTTTTTCGCTCTGACCCTCCTGCCTGAGGAAACCGTCATGGCTTAGTGGTAGGTCATACAGACTAATGTTACCAAGGTCCTGGGTTTGAGACTGGCAGTGGGAATTTATTTGGGTTGGGAAGGTGGCCTAATGGTTAAGGTGTTTGCCTTATAAGCACAAGGTGCAGGGTTTGAGTCTCACAAGGGATAATTGGCTAGGCTTACAATGGTTCGCAAAGCAGTTAGCTTAGTACTAACCTATGATTCCTATGAATTCATGCTTGGCCTCCCAGCCTTGTTTACGCATATCCTCCTCTTCCCTTCATGTCGAAGCTTCTATAGTTTGAAGGCTGGGGAGCATTGTGATTTATCGCCCCATTCTGGCCTCGACAGGTTTGGTTTCCCTTACTCTGGTCTCAACTAGTTTGTTCCACCATGGAGTCTGGATCTAGTTCCAGATCTCATCTCGCACCCTTCAGGGATTCCAGACCCAGATCTGGACAGCCTGAAGCTCACAGCCTGGCTGCTCTGGTTCCCATGATTATTAGAACTCCCGGTTTGTCATACCCCGTTAAGTCAATCCTGGTAGTGGCTCACAAATCTACCAGGAAAGTGTATTGTAGTAAATGGAAACCTTTTTCTGTATGGGGCAGTCAGTGGTCCTTGGATCCTTTTATGGCACTTTTGTTGGCAGTTCTAGATTTTCTGGCTAGCATTTTTCAGCAGGGCATCAGTTATACTGTCAAGGTTCATGTGGCAGCCATATGTAATTTTCACGTGGGGATTAATATGTCTTCATTGGCTTCCTCTAAACTGTGCCAGACCTTTCTTAAAGGTGCTTTTCTTAGACCACCCATTAAGGATCCTCTCCCTCTATGGGACCTTGCACTGTTGTTGCAGGTGTTAGTTTCTCACCCTTTTGAGCCTGCGGCTTCGGTGGATTTGAGAACTGCCTTCCTGGTCACCACTATGCCAAAAGAGTGTCTGAGCTTCAGGGTCTTTCAAAGTGCCCTACATGATTTTTTATAAAGTTAGGGTGTTGCTTCACACTAACCCTTCTTTTCTTCCCAAGGTAGCTTTGGAAGCCAATATTAACCAAACTATAAATTGCCGGTCTTTTTTCCTAGTTACCAAACCTAAGGGGAATATAAATTGCATTTACTCTATGTACATAGACAAATGAGGTTTTACCTTCACAGGAACAAACCTTTCCGCAAGTCTGATCAACTGTTTGTGTCTTATGCCAAACCCTTCTTTGGTAATCCAGTCTCTAAGTGACAATTGCTCATTGGATTTCACAATGCATTGTCCAAGCGTGTTCAGAGAGGGGTCTGCCTCTTACCAGGAAAAGTAAAGGCTCATTAGACCTGATCTATGGCTACATCAGCGGCCTTTTGGTCTAGAGTATTTTCAGATGACATTTGTTCATCTGCCACTTGGGCTTCATCTCACACCTTTTTCTCGCATTACAGATTAGACATGGTCTCTACGAGTAGAGCATCTTTTGGCTCTGCGGTGCTCCGGGACATCCTTCCATGAGGGCCACCCAAGAACTAGGTAGCTGGGGGACTCTGTCCCACAGATTGAAGAGCAAATGAAGTAAACTACTTCAGATAAAGAAGTTATGTAATCACCATAACTTTCCATCTGAGTAGTTCCACTTCATTTGTCTTCAACCGTCCCCAACCGTCCCTCCCTCTTCCCCCTGACCTTATCTTCAGGATATGATATACGTTTCAGATTGTTACTGTTGAAATCCTTGCCTTTGTCTAGGTTAAGGTTGGTTTTGTTGGTTGTTTTGGTAGATAAGGTGTTATTTGGTAGTGTCTGTTTCTATTAGGCAGCAAATAAGGTGTTATTTGGTCGGGTGTCTGCTATTAGGCAGCAAACTCTATCTGAATGGAGACAGGCATTGTGGGTAAGGAGAGGTGCTTGGAGCTCAGCTGGGAAAATGCAGCCATGTCGGATCTGAAGTGGATCTGAGGATCCCACAGGTTGAAGACAAATGAAGAAGAACTACTCAGGTGGAACATTATGGTGAGTACATAACTTTTTTTTCCTTTGCCATCTCACCGTCTTTATTGAACTTCCATACTTGGCACCTTACAAAGATTAGAGCCTTTGTCATCATAATTAAACTAAACTTAATTTGCAACCCCCACCATAGGCCTCTCTTCATTACTCAACATCCCTCCATAGTTACATGTCATTACCAGGCCCTCTCTCTATGTGTCGACATTCACCCCAACCCTGGACCCAATCAACCATTCTGCCCAAAACCTTTCTTCTAGTGCCAAGAACCTCTGCTTCACTACAATTAATATACATAGTATCTGTAACAAAACCACCGAATTCCATGCCTGGTTCTCTCACTACTCCCAGGATATTGTAGCAGAGACTTGGTTAAAACCACATATTGCTGATACTGAAATAATCCCTCCAGGATCTAATATACATAGAAATGACTGGCTACATAAAGGTGGAGGTGTCACATTAATCTACAGTGACACTTTAGCTGTTGCACCATATGATAAACCTATACCAACATTTCGAAATATGGACTTATTAGTTAACATTCACATCAACAGCAGAAAACAACTATGTATTGCTGTACTGTATATTTCACCAGGTCAAAGCATAGCTACTCTGGAAAATCTACTATCCTGGACCCCACCATCAGTATATCAAATAAAGCCATCATTCTTGGTGACACAAATATAAACTGGCAAATTCTCATCTGACTGCCCAGTAAATAGTATTAACTTGCACAGGTTTACTCAGCTCATCTCTTACCCCACTCATAAGGTAAAAAAGCAGATGGAATCAATCACACCCTCAAAAATTCACTAAGGCAGGGACCCTACCCAGTACCTTTAGTGACCATCTTCCTGCCTATACCCATAAAAAACAACTTCAAATAGACAAACTGCATTGTCTGAGAACAATAAGTTATTCTTAGTGTCTCTAAAAACCCACAACTGGTCCGCTACCAAATTTCTCCGGTTTACATGGATTTGGTTGTACTGAGAATTGTAGAAAAAGATGTTCTCCGAATTTAAATGATGAAATTTTAGACGTCGAACGGTCAGAATATCGTAAAAAATTAGACATTCCCGACTGCTCTACCACCTAAACAAGTACTACCGTGGGTCAAAAGGGGGGGATGTTTGGCATTTTGACATATTTGCATTAGCAGTTATGCCATACTGGCGTTCTGCAGTTTGACATGGTGTGTTTGACAATTGGCCGTACAACCAAATCCATGCATACCTATTTCTCCCACTGCATGAAGCAGTGAAGCTACTTCAGTAGTCTTTTTAGATATTCTAGACTGTCTTGCCTCCACACGTACCAAAAGAGTAAAGCCTAACCATGCCCCATGGCTAACTAAACAGTTACTTACCTCCAGGGATGAAGCATGGAAGGAATGGCATAGAAATAGAACCCCACAACTTCAACTCAGATATAAACTACTCTAACAGTGCCAAAAAGCAAGTCATCCAGTGATGAAACAAAAAAGTTATTTCTCCACTAAACTCACTACCCAACAAAATAACCCCAAATTGTTCTGAACTCTGATGTTCTTTGTGTTTCACTGTTGCAGTCATTATATTTGGGTAATCTGCTGGCATGTTGCCCTCAGTCGGCCTGAATAACAAAGTCTTGGGTCCTGCGTCGGTTGCTGTCTCCTCTTCCATGACGTCGGGTAGTCAGGGGTATAAAACATGCAGCCGACGCCATTTTAATCAGTCTTTCTTGCCGTGCGGTGCCCGAAGCAGAAGCAGTTTGCAAGTGCCGGTCGGCCGACTCCTGAAATTTTCGTTTTCAAGTTTCAGGACCGAAGTCTTCAAACTGAAGCTAAGTACCCCATTGAGGAAACTTTTACTTGCTCCTTATCGATGTCAGTAAAAGTTAATTGCATTACTTGTGGGAAGCAAATACCTCATAAGGATTTTCATTTGTACTGTACTCCTTGCCTAGGCCCTGATCACAACGTGCCTTGCTGTCAGTTTTGTGCTAAATTTAACCAATGCACTATAGAGAGACAGACTGTTGAGGTCCAAAACCGAAGACAAAGCTTCTCTTAAGCCAGTTGCCGGTACTCAGTGAGGTACTTTTGTAGCCCCTGATGCCCGCTACTGTTGAATCACAGGCCTCTACTGAGACCTATTTGGAGTCAGGTGTGCCACGGGATTCTTCAAGTATTGAACCCACAGATGTCTCTCCCTTGGATGGGTCCAGAGCCGCTGAGCAGGCACCTGCTTTTGAGGGTGCTTTCAGGCCTAAACATTTGTATATTAAACCAACGCCATCATCTAAAACCAGGCCAAAACCTACTTCTATATCTAAAAAACCAACGCATGAGCCCCGTGCTCAGGCCCCTATGCCTAAAAAAAAAAAAACAAAAAAAAACAAATGATCACAATGGCTGAGGATTTAATTACCTTGATCAGAGGCCTAGGCAAGGCACTGATTATGAATCTTCAGATCAGGTTTCTATTTTTTTTAATTCCTCTTCTGATCAGGAATTTTGTATTCCCCCTTATGAGGACTCTGATGAAGAGGAATCCATCCCTTCTGCTTCTCCTCATGAGGATTTTTCTTTTGGAGAGACTTTGCATACCTTAAGGGAGCATTTTCATTGGGAGAGTCAGGACTTTTCAGAATCCAAAAAGAGGCTTACAGATTTTCTTCTTCCTCAGCATAGGCCTTTGGCTATACCTCCTGTTTTTAGATATTATTGATGTTTTCTCAGAATCCAGCATGGCTCCCGATTTCCTGCCTCCGGCTTTTAGTAAGCCAGACAGATATTACAAGGTTCCTGACTCCCACAAATTTCTTTTCAAAAATCCTTCTGCTGACCCTGAAACTATTTCTCTGGGTCTCAAGGGTGTTAAGGCTTCTACAGCCAAAAATCCTACCCCTTCTGATAGAGACTCCAGGGCGCTGGATAGATGGGATAAGAAGGTTTATACGTCTGCAACCCTGGCAATCAGGGCTTTAAACTGTCAATTTCATATGCTTGAATATCAACAGCATGTCATGGGCTTACTGAAACAGAAAATTGCTGATTTCCGACTGTGTGGAAAATAAAGAATTACAGGATTTATTGCATTCAGCTGAACAAGTTGGAAAGCAAACTTTGCAATTTGGGTTTTTCCTTGGAGGCCTCTTGCAGGGTCGCAGTAACTGGATCAGTGATGAGAAGGCATGCTTGGCTCAAGGAGCAAAATCTGCCTGATCATGTTAAAGCTAAATTGTTGGATGCTCCTTTACAGCAGGACAGTCTGTTTGGTAATAAGGCAGAGGAGGTTTTAAAAAAGATGGAAGACAAAGCTAAATCTATACAAACTGTAAAAGATTTCTTGCAAGTGCAGCCACCCAACCTGGCACTGGCCTTCTAAGAATTGTTTTTTTTCCAGTGCCCAACAGAGCCACTCAGGTCAAATCCAGACACTCCAAAGGCTCCAGGTTTCAGTCACAAGGATCTTAAAAGACAAAACAATGGGGTGCCTCCACCTCTAAATCAGGAAGTGCAAAGCACCACCCTACAGTAAACAGTCTCAATGACTTTCCTTTGCCATTTCCAAGCACTTATCTTTTGGCAGCCCCTTTGGGGGGAAAACTAGTACTTCATGCTTAAAACTGGCATCTAATTACCCAGGACAAGTGAGTCTTAAATATAGTATCCCATGGGTACATATTTCATTTCCACACTTTGCCAATTCCACTCTGGCCAGCTCTGCCTCCAAATCAGCGGACAGAGGATCAGAAACAAGTTAAGTCACTCATGGATATGTGGGCTATTCAACCAGTACCAGAAAAGGAAAAAGGACAAGGTTTTTATTAAGGACTTTTCCTGGTACCCAGATAAGACGAATCATGGCACCCAATTCTGGACTTATCCATTCTAAATGCTTTCCTGGACATTCCAAAATTCAAGATGCTGACTCTACAACAGCTACTGCCTATGCTAGGCAAGAGTGCCTGGTTGGTAACTCTAGACTTGAGGCTTACCTGCATATCCCAATCAGGGAAGCTTGCAGAAGATACCTCCACTTCAAAGCAGGCTGTTTGCATTACCAGTTGTCTGCACTGCTGTTTGGCTTATCTACTGCGCCCAGGGTCTTCACAAAGTGCCTGGCACCAGTAATTTCATTTTGCAGACAAAGAAACATTCAAATGTATCCATATCTGGACGATTGTCTAATTCAGGCAGAGGACAAGGACACTCTACTTCAACATCTGGCGTTTGTAAAAAGGCTTCTAACATGCCTAGGGTACAACATAAACGAAAAAATCACAAGTGGTACCCTCTCAAATTACATTCCTGGTGCAAGCTTGAATACAACTGCCCATATGGCTTACCTTACGCCAGACAAACAAGTTCAATTGACAACATACTTCAAACAAGTGGCAACAAAAACCCAGCTATCTGTAAGACAAATTCTGTAGGCTTTGGGGTTCATGGCATCCTGCATTCTACTAATTCCATATGCAAGACTGCATATGAGGAAACTTCAGTGGTACCTTAAAAGCTTATGGAGTCAACATTGGCACAGCCTGGAAACAATGATTCCTCTTATTCCTTGCCTGCAACAAGAGTTCCTTTGGTGGGCAGAGGCATGTCACCAAAACAAGGGGCTGTCATTCATTCTACCCTCTGCCACCCAAACCCTGACTACAGACGCATCAGACTATGCTTGGGGGGCCCATCTGGCAGGGAAATGCATTCAGGGCGAGTGGAGCCCAAATCAAATGTACCTAGATATCAACCAGAAAGAAATGCCAGCTGTACAAAATGCTCTGACTGCCTTCAAGGACTTCCTTCATCCAGGACACCTACTGATAAAGACTGACAACACCACGGTTATGTGGTACATAAACAAGGAGGGGGGTACCCACACCTACCCCCTTTGCACACTAGCCATGGCCTTGTGGAACACTGCCTTGACTTACCAAATGCATCTTCAAAATCAATTACTGCCAGGAAAGC
>NC_056744.1:1796976120-1796999099 GCF_019279795.1 Protopterus annectens
CTCATTGCCGCATATTGGCCTAGAGAAATGTGGTTCCCCTTCCTGTGGTCTCACCTGCAGAAGGATCCCTATCCAGATCTGTTGTCACATCTCATAGGAATGACTCCTCTCAACCTTCCATCTCATGCTGACAGTTCCATTGTTTGCCAGACAGCCTATGCTCTCCTCCCCAGTCCATCATATCGTGATGTCCTCTCATAAGTTGCCTTCTCAAACTATGTAGGAGTTAAATGGAAGATATTTGTTTTCTGGCCACAGCAACACAACATGGATCCCATCACAGCCCCTAGTCATTTAATTTTGGAATTCTTAACCCACCTTTTCAGTAATGGGGCAGTGGCATCTATCGTTAAAATGCAGTTAGCAGCCATTTTAAATTTCCCTGTTGGGTTTGACAATTTGTCCTTGAATTCCCACAAACTTTGCAAAGCCTTCTTAAAGAGGACCTTGTTAAAACCTCCTTACAAGGACCCATATGGTTCTGCGTCTGATTACTCAACCTCCCTTCAAACCTGCAGCAACTTGTGTCATTGAGTATCTTTCTTGGAAGACTTGTTTTTGGTGGTTGTCACATCAGCAAGACCGATTTCAGAGCTTCAGGTTCTTGTCTTTTGAACCTCCATAATTTTCCAGAAGGACAGAGTCTCGTGTACCAACCCCTCCATTTTGCTCAAAGTTGTTTCTGAAATAAATTTTAATCAGACTGTACATTTGCCTGTTTTCTTCCTAATTGTAGTAATAAAGGGGGGAATATATACTGCACCTGTTGGATGTTTGTAGACCGTTGCGTTTCTGTTTACACAGTGCCAGAGTTTCGGAGGACAAAACAGTTTGATTCTATCCACGTAATTATTCCTCACAGAAGGGTCTTGGATCTGACATTGTATCCGAGCAGCCAACTTAGCACAGACCGATCCAAGGCTCAAGCTCCTCCCTTTCCCATAACCCCCTGCTGCCTTCTAATCCTCCGATATCATTTGCTGTGCTTTTGCTACTGATGTGATTCATCTGGCTCTTGCTTCAGTTAAGTTCTTTAACTTGATTTCATTATCTTAGCCAGGTTATCTTGATAGGTTTAACTCTGTTTCTATAGTGTAAGTACCGTTAGTAGTTTACCTCCCCTCCCTTAGATATGCTAGTTTGAGTGTAGTGTAGCTTCTGCTTTTTAGTACATTAGTCCATGTTTATTGCCCTTTGTTAGTGTTCCTGTTAGTATTAGTGCTTTGTTCTTTAAATTGTCTGAAAAGTCCTCTGGTTTTAAGAAGTATCCCTCATGCGACTGGAAGATATATTTCCGATGTGCACGAGTAGTGCCTGTATTGTTTTAGGAGCTCCTCACCTACAGGTAGAAAGAAACATTTGTGCCATATTCAACCCCAGGGTTTTGACAGTGCTGAAACAAGGTGCTGATAAAAAGTATGGTGCAGGGGAAGGTTCCTTTTATTTCCCCCTCTAAGGCTTCTTGTTCTGACCCCAAGAGGAAGACTCCTTCCATGCCTCCATTGGCTTCTTAAAAGTCGAGGAGGTCAGATCCTAGATCCCCAGATCTGACCCCAACCCAGGCTATCTCGTATCAGATATCTTCGGATTCTTTTGCCGGTTCCAAGGTCTCTTCAGATTAGAAGCCCTCTGAGCCAGTCTAGGCTACACCAGCTTCAGATCCAACCAGTTTGTCAGATCTGATTGCTCCTTCTGCTAGACTGTCTGATCTTATGGACTTGTCTGATCCACCCATAGTTATCAAAGATGTAGTCTTGCCTAACTGTTCTAGGCAGTTGTTTCAGTCGGCTCCCAGGCCCTGGAGCTGATCTACAGATCATTGACACAGATCTTCTGTTTCCAGCCAAGTCTGCCCACTTCTTCACATTCTCCAATTTGTCCAGGAGTTTGTTGCCTTCCGATATGGACAGGATGATGAGCTTTCTTAAAGCCTAGGTAGAGCTGGAGCTTTTGGTGTCTCCAGCCCATCTGGCTAGGGGGGGCCTTTCCAATTCCAACTGTGTACTCTTCTTCCACCCCAAGGGCTGTGGTGCTGTATCCAGGATGGTGAAGTCTATCGGAGAAGGGGGTCAAGCCCTGGCTTGCCCCCCTTCTCCGAAAGACTTCACCGTCCAGGGTTGGGGACGAGACTGCTTCCAGCCCATCACCCTTCAGTGTGGTAGAGAGGACAAGTCTCCAGGACTGGAGCTACATGTCCTGCACCTCTGGGTCCATCCTTGCCCCTCTTTGCCCTGGGTAGACGAGACCTCCAATCCTGTCCAGCGTCACCTCTCTAGTTCTAGCCTTCAGGGGGGTTCTTCCCAGCATGGGGTCCCCACATTTTCAGAGTCCTCCTGGAGCTCCCCCACGGAGGAGGCGCCTCATAAGAGTGCAAGAGGAGGCACTTGGACTCGTCTTAGGAGTCCCTCACAGAGGAAAAGGACCTTGAAGGAGAAGGGTTCCCCAGATCTCCGCCCAACGAGGTATCCTTTGGGGACATACTTGAGATCTTTAAGCAGAAGGGTAGATGGTCTACTCGACTCCTATCTTCTGAGGAGTCTGTTTCTGAAAGTGTTCGGGATGGGGCCATCTGCTTCCTTGGTGTGTCCCCCCGCTGACGCATTGGTCAATCTTATTGCCAGCAGGGCCTGGAAAGAGGTTGACAATGGAGGCAGTTCCCAAGAGAACAGATAAATTATTTAGTCTCCCGTGGACCACCCCTTCCGGAGTAAATGAGTTCCATGTTGATGCCATGGTGGCTGCAGCTGCCACCAAGAAGGAGCTGGCAGAGCAGACCTCCACAGTACATCCCCCGAACAGGGAGTCCCGGGCGACAGACTGGCATGGGAAGTGTCTGCTACCTTTGGACTGAGGGCAGTTAATTACTTGGCATACTTTACGCACCTCCAAAGGGACTTGGTCAAAGAACTCGCCCACTTCCCTTTTATAGTTATTGCCAGTGGAGGACCTCAAGAACATGTCTCCCAAGCTTTCTACTCTGATGTCCCTTGCTAATTCCTCGCTGAGGTTAATTTCCAGTAATGTGGACGCTGCCCATCAAGTGGCAGGTACTGACATAGCTATAAGACTGCATCCTTGGTTACGACTGTGTGGGTTTGGGCAACCCTTCAAAGCGTTTTTACCAATGCCTTCTTTGATGGGGCCCCCCCTCCTGTGAAGGACACTTTGACCCCCAGTGAGCAGGAAGGGAAGACTTGGTCCATGGTCGGGATCAAGCTTTTTTACTCCTCAATGGTCCTCAAGACCCAATGAGGAACTAGGAAGATGTGGTTCCAGAAGTTAGTCTTACTTCCAGGACGTTCCCGATTCCCCTTCCAGAGGCAGGGGGAGAGTATTCAATGCCAGACGCCATTCTAGAGGCAGGGGGGACCACAAAATCCAGGCTTCAGAAAACCTTTCTCTGCACAGCCCTTTCAGCACCCGAGGCATTGCCCGACTGTTCTGCCATGAAGACAGTCGAGGGTCGTATTTCCCTTCACCCGTTAGCCTGGACAAATATTACTGTAGATGAGTGGATTTTAAACAGTTTCCAGGGGTTATTTCATGCCAGTTTCGGAACTTCCTCCTGTTTGAAGATACCTCCCTGATGATCCACCCTTTCAGAGGGAAGTGGCATTCAAGAATGTTCAACTTCAGAAAGGCCATCCAAGAGGTCCCAGCAGGACAAGGATGGTCCAGAACTTAAACTTGCTTCTTTAATGCAAAAAAAGACTGGGGAACAGTGTTCTAGTTTGGACCTCAGCAAGTTGAATCTATCTGTCAAAAAGTTCAAGTTCCTGGTGGTCACAGTTCAGACAATTTTGCTTCTCTTATGCAGGGATGACTGGATGTGCTTCATGATCTCCAGTATGCTTACTACCATATCAAGATAGATGGGTGGTCTAGGAGACATCTTTGTTTCCATTTAGGGGCCAGTCATTGCTAGTTCAGAGATGAACCCTTTGGGCTCACCACATCCCCCCCTGAATGTTTACCAAATGTATGGCAGTGGTAGCAGCTCACCTGCGGCTGCAGGGTTTTCAGGTACTTGCGTACCTCGACGATTGGCTCCTCATGGCACTCTTGAGGCATCAGTTGTGATGAGCCATTCTTTATGTCCTCCTGTTTAGTCAGTTGGAGATTACTGTTGGTCTTTTAGAAGTTAAATCTGTTCCCCAGACAAAGCATGGAGTTTACAGGAGTCCAGCTAGACTCTGTTTCAGAGACTGCAGCATTGTCTCTACACAGTGTTTAGTTGATCCGGGAGCAGGTCATGCAGATGTTAAGATATTTCACATCCTCCAGTTCACTTGATTCTTCGGACCCTAGGATCCATGGCCGCAGCCATTCAGCTTATTCTTCTAGCAAGGTATCACTTGTGGGTTTTACGGTGGAACCCTAGTGGTCTGCTCTGGCTCAACCAGTGTCTTTGTCCATAAAACTGATGCCTGTGTGCAGACGGAACCTTTTTTGATGTCTTCAATCTCAGGATCTCATCCTAGGCAGGCCCTTTCTCTCCCTCTGCCCAAGGCCACTTGTGAAAATGGACTATTCCCTGTTGTGGTGGGGCATTTCCAGAGAACTGTCCAAGGCCACATGGTCCCCTGTAGAGACCAAATTGTACATAAACGTCCTAGAGATGAGAGCAGTCCTACTAACGTTGCAAGCCTTTCAGGACTGCCTCTCTTGGGGGCAGTTGCAATTCAGACGGACAACATGGCAGTGATCTGGTATGCCAGCAAACAAGGGGGAACACTATCTTACCCATTGTGCAGAGAGGCTATGAGAGTGTTGGGAATGGGCTATATCTTCAGGTTGCTTTTTTCTTGCAACCAAAATACCCGGGGACTCTGTGTTGTCTGACAAACTCAGCAGATCCATCTAGAGTCCTCACGAGTGGTCCCTCAATCCCAGATTGGCGAAGCAGATTTTTGACTGCTGGTGTCAGCCATGCTATGATCCCTTTGCCTCCACAACCAACCACATATGCACTGTGTACTTCTCCCTGTTCCCCCATTCCAGGGAGTCACCGAGGGTTGTGTAGTCCATGATTGGCCTCTGGGTCTCTCTTACTCTTCTCCTATGTTCTTCTATTCCTGTGTTGCAGTATTCTACATGTGGGTTTACCCTTCTTCCTTTCCCGTATGTCCAGCCAGTATTCCAAAGTCTTTCAGTCCCTCAAGGTGCGTCCTGCATCCGACATGGCTGCAGGAGCGTGGACCATAAGTGATGTCTGCATGCACCAGCCCTCAGAACCTTTTAGCCACCAATCATATGACGGGTGTTCCTGTTACTTGCTGACATCTGATTAGAAATAATCAGGTAAGTACCTCGTTGGGGAACCTTTCAGTCCTCCTTTTGATCTGTAGTCTGTTCATGTCATCCGGAACGGCTAAGTGTGGCAGGCAGATCACCTACAGAGAGACCCGCGATCAGTGCCTTTTTGTTTGGGTAAGGAACATGATCACAGAACTGCCCTATTTGTCAGGCGTTCGTTCCCAAGACCTTAGGTCACCAAATGCATGCTTTGAACCGTTATCTTGAGAACTAGTGGTTGAAGCAACTTGTGTTAAGGATGGAAGGTACGTCCGATGCCCATTTAGAACCGCCTAAGAGGAGGGCCAAAGCCATGCAGCCTAGCTCTTCTGCTGTGCCTCTACTTCCCGTACCTCAAGCTGTGGCTGACATCGGCTTGGCAGAGAAATCTGCTTCTGCCAGCCAGGATAGGGTGGGTACCTATGAGGAAGCTGTATAATCCCGAGCGGATGGCACATCCGTAGAGGTTTTACCAGCGTCTGCCTCAGACACCGGAGGGAACCAGCACTCTCTGTGGGCCCACTGGATTCTGCTGATCCCATCCCTTCGTCTGACTCGAGGCCTTCTAGCCGGATGCCAGCTAGGCCTCTCAAGAAGAAACAAAAGACCAAGCATTTCTCTCCACCACTTGAAAACACCCCCGATTGGCAATCTTTCAGCCAAAAACTCTTCAATGCCTTCATGGCCCTACATCTTACTACGACAGGAAGCTCTAGCATTGTCCCTTCTCTCAAGTCCTAGGCCTCAAACCTCAGATACTGTAAGGATGGACGAAGAAGAACTTTCTGACTCCTCAGCGAACTCCCTCTCCTATTCCTCACAGATCTCCTCTCCCCTGGGGTTTGGATCACCAGAGGAAGGGTCCATTGAATCTGACTCCCCAGTGGAGGATTTAACCTTTGGGGAAACTATCTGCAAAATGAAAGACCACTTTAAGTGGGAATACACTGATATGACTGAGGTGCAGAAGAGGATGTATTTTGTGTTTCACTGTTGCAGTCATCACATTTGGGTTAATCTGCCTGCAGATAGCCCTCAGCCGGCCTGAATACCAGAGTCTTGGATTCCTGCATCGGATGCTGTCTCTTCTTCCATGATGTCCTTCAAGGATGCATCTGCAGTCTTTACAAATGGGTTGTCCTGTCGTCAGGCAGCCCTTCGGTCGGCCGGATTCCAAAGTCTGGGTCTGGCTTCGGCTGGTGTCGCACTTCACCCGACGTCATTGCGGCAGATATTCGGGTATAAAGGCATCAGCCGACGCCATTTTCCCCAGTCTTTCTTGCCCCGTGGCGCCCGAAGCAGAAGCTGTTCGCAAGTGCCGGTCAGTCAGATCCAGAGATTACTACTACCGAATACTTCTTCGAAGACTTCTATAAAGCTAAGTACCCCGTTGGGGACTCTTTCTTGCCTCAGCCGATGTCAGAGAAAGTTAATAACTGTTTATCTTGTGGGAAACAAATACCTCATAAAGATTTCCACTCCTACTGCATACATTGTTTAGGCCCAGACCACGACGTAGCAGCTTGTCTAGCCTGATCTTCTTTTAACCGACGGACGCTTAGACGTCGGTCGGACTTTGCTGAACAGATATTCGGCTCTGATTTTGCCTACATTATGCCGTCGGATCCTCCGACTACGCAAATTACTAAAAAACGCAAAGAAAAGGACCGACACTCGTGGTCCGCGGTTTCGGCCGAAACCGCGGTTAAGCAAACCACGAGTGTCTCGGTTTCGGCCGAAACCGAGCAAGCGGTTCTCTCTTCAGCCGATAACTTACCTTCCACCGAGGCCTCTTCTAGCCTGGTAGAGACGGCCTCTGAAATCCAACCTTCTGTTGCGGTTTCACAGGATTTATCAGACACCATTCCCCTGGATGTTTCAACCCCTGCACGTGGAGCTGCTAGGTCTCCTCCAGCTATGTCTATTAAGGCCTTTGCCAGGGCTAAAGCAGCCAAAACAACGAAACCTGTGCCTGCCAAGCCCCCTTCTCACAGGCCCAGCACCAGCTCCCACATGCTTTCTTTGGCTGAGGATCTCATCTCTTTAATCCGTGGAGCCCAGCCTCATCCTGACAGGGCCTCTCTCCCTCCTCCAGAAAAGAGACCTAGAGCAGAGCCCCCTGAGCCAGTATCCGCAGATGATTCTTCTGATGACTCGGAACATACAGACCCTCCTGTGGCTTCTTATTCCCCTTACGAAGATTCTGATGCTGAGGAGTCTATCCCTTCAGCCTCTCCTCCTGAGGAATTTTCCTTTGGGGAAACCTTGCATGCTATGAGGGAACAATTTCAGTGGCAGGGCCAAGATTTCACAGACTCTAGAAAGAGACTTAGGACCTTTCTACATTTGCCACAACATAGACCTTTAGCTATACCTCCAGTTCTTTCTGTTGATGATGCATTTAATGATGCTTGCACTGCTCCTGATTCTTTACCTCCGGCTCCTGCTAAGCCCGATAGGTACTACAGGGTCCCGGACACTCATCACCATTTCTATAAGGCTCCTGTTGCAGATCCAGAGACTATCTCCCAGGGCCCTAAAGCTGTAGCAGCTACTTCTTCTAAAAAACCCCATCCCCTCTGAAAGGGAATCCAGGTCCTTAGAAAGATGGGGTAAAAAAGTTTACACCTCTGCTACTTTGTCAGCTAGAGCTTTGAACTGCCAATTTCATATGATTCAATATCAAGAGTTTATGCTTGACCAGTTGACTAAAAAACTGTCCTTTGAAGAATCTTTAGATAAAAAGTATGTTCAGGAAATGGTACATAACATACAGCAGGTTAGTAACCATTCTTTAAAATGTGGCTATGATGCACTGGAGGCTTCCTTTAGATCAGCCATGACTGGCACAGTTATTAGGAGGCATGCATGGTTGAAAGAACAGGCATTACCAGACCATGTCAAATCAAAGCTTTTGGATGCACCTATGGACAAGGTCAATTTATTTGGTTCCCCTGCACAGCAGGTACTAAAAAAGATGGAAGAGAAAGCAAAATCTGTGCAAACAGTGAAAGATTTCCTACAAATTCAACCTCCAAGGTTCAGCAGGAACTGGCCCTCCAAAAATTGATCCTTTCCGGAATCCTCTAAGCCACAAAGAGGCAGGAATAGGCGCACTAGAGGCAGAAACCAATCCAGGGGTGCCTACAGGGGTCGCCAATGGCATGGTAACAACCAACGAGGCACGGATACAGCCACCACCACTACAACAACTCAATCTCAGTGACTTGGCGGTGGTACCGCCTACCAGGGAACAACTACAAGCACCCTTGGGCGGAAAGCTAACCTTATTTTCAAGAAACTGGCACTGCATTACAAGAGAAAAATGGATTTTGCAAACTATAGACCAAGGTTACAGGTTCCATTTCCATACTCTACCAGAAAAGAGAGGAATGCCAAACCTACCACCTACTCAGAAGACAGAAGCTCTAAAACAAATATCTCAATTATTAAAAATGAGAGCTGTGGAAAAGGTACCATCTATGGAACAGGGAAAGGGATTTTACTCAAGACTCTTCCTGGTGCCAAGGAAAGAAAACAAATGGAGGCCTATTCTAGACCTGTCCACTTTAAACACATTCCTCATTGTTCCCAAATTCAAAATGCTGACACTACAGCAACTTCTTCCCATGCTGGGCAAGGAGTCTTGGCTGGTAACTCTAGATCTCAAGGAGGCATACCTGCACGTCCCCATAAGACCAATTTGCAGAAGATACCTCAGATTTCTTGCAGGATCAGAGCATTATCAATTCTCAGCATTGCCTTTTGGCTTATCTACTGCGCCCAGAGTGTTCACGAAATGCCTGGCATCAGTTATAGCTCATTGCAGACTTCAGGGGATTCAAATCTATCCCTACCTGGACGACTGCCTGATACAAGCGGACAACAAAAACAAACTAACAGAAGACTTACAAAGAGTCATCTACCTGCTGCAAGCCCTGGGATATACAGTCAATTCAGAAAAGTCAAGGCTGATTCCATCCCAAAGAATAACCTTTCTGGGTGCAGAACTGGACACATCAAAACAAATGGCATTCCTAACTGCAGAAAAGAAAGAACAACTTCCTCTCTACTTCTTGGCATTAACAAAGCAGAACCATCTGACTGCAAGAAAAGTGTTACAAGCTCTAGGCTTCATGGCATCCTGCATAATACTGGTCCCTCATGCCAGGCTGCATATGAGAAAGCTACAGTGGTACCTAAAGAATTTGTGGTCCCAGCACAAGCACAGCCTAGAAACCAAAATTCCAATGATCCCATGCCTGAAACAGGAGTTCCTATGGTGGACTCAGGCCTGCCAATCAAACACAGGATTGCCCTTCTGCAAAAGTCAACCGAGACAAACCATCACGACAGATGCCTCAGACCTCGGATGGGGGGCACACATGCTGGGCAAGTGCATTCAAGGCTTATGGACTCGAGACCAGCTACATCTGCACATAAATCTAAAAGAAATGATGGCAGTGAAATTGGCAATCCAGGCATTCAGACCTCTTCTCCAAGAAGGCCAGTTGATGATAAGAACAGACAACACCACAGTTGTGTGGTACATCAACAAACAGGGAGGCACACACTCATACCCTGTATGCCGGCTGGCACTCGACCTATGGGATGTTGCTCTGAGCTGCAACACTCAGTTACAGGCAATGTATGTACCAGGGAAGGAAAACATTCTAGCAGACATATTAAGCAGAACTACAACAGATGCCCACGAATGGATGCTGCATCTGGACATCTTCAAAACCATCACAAGAAAATGGGGATTACCACAAATAGACTTGTTTGCATCCCCATTCAATCACCAGTTGAAGAAATTCTGCACAAGGACTTACCACCCACTTGCTTGGAAGGTGGACTCCCTTTCTTTCAGTTGGAAAAGCCTGACAGCATACGCATTCCCACCACTTCCTTTGATGCACAAGGTGCTTCTGAAGATCAAAGAGGAACGTCCGAGGATCATTCTGATAGCTCCAAACTGGCCAAGACAACATTGGTACCCACTTCTGAGGAGCATGTCCAGGGAACAAATATGGATGCTGCCCCTGATCCCGTTACTGCTAACACAGGACAACTATAGCATCCTGCATCCCAGTCTAAAAACTCTGCAGTTAACTGCCTGGAACATTACATAACAGCAACTAACCCGAATTTATCCCAAAGGGTTAAAGACATAATACTGGAGGCTCATAGACCTTCCACAAGAAAGAATTATGCAGCAAAATGGAAATGATATCTCATCTGGAGTACTGCAAAGGGGCAAGATGTGACACTGGTGAACATAGCCAACATCCTGGAGTACTTGGCAGAGCTCTACCATACAGGCCTGTCCTATTCTTCCATCAAGATACATGCATCAGCTATTTCAGCAGAATACAGCTTGGATCCTCCCGTCTTCTCGCATCCTCTGCTCAGACAGTTTCTGAGAGGAATTAAAAATGTAAAACCTCCCAGGAAACCTCCATTGCCAGCATGGGACTTGAATTTTGTTCTAGAAAAGCTGACTCTTCCTCCTTTCGAACCAGCAGCAACAGCAGAATTACAATACTTATCCTGGAAAACTGCCTTCCTGCTAGCAATAACTTCAGCAAGAAGGGTTTCTGAACTGCAGGCATTAATGGCAGTGCAACCCTTCCTGATCTTCCATCAAGACAGAGTGTCCATGAGAACAAATCCTACATTTATGCCTAAGGTGGTATCCAGAGTTTCTTTAAATCAGGCTATCCACCTCCCTACATTCTTCCCCAACCCACAGAACAGGGGAGAAAGGCTCTTACATACCTTGGATGTACACAGACAATTACGCTACTATCTGGACAGGACAAAAAACAATAGAAAGACTGACCAGCTTCTGGTAGCATATGCAACAGGGAAGGAAGGAAACCAATTTCTAAACAGACAATCTCCAAATGGATAGGAAATTGCATTAGATTTTGTTACTCCTACCATGGAAAGAAAACTCCAGAGAACATCAGGCCTCACTCCACAAGGGCTACAGCCACTACCACAGCTTTCTTACGAGGAGTGGCTACCAAGGACATTATAGAGGCTGCTACTTGGACCTCCGTGCATACATTTGCCAAGCATTATAACTTACCTCTGTACTCTAGATCCCGTGCTGGTTTTGCCACTGCTGTTTTGCAAGGGATCCTAACTACACCATAATCTTTTCTCTTTACCTCCTCCCCTAGTTTAGCTATGGTATTCTACCCATTTGTAAAGACTGCAGATGCATCCTTGAAGGACATAGTACAGTTTTGTACCTACCATAAATGTAGATGTCCGAGAGGAATGCATCTGCAGTCAGGATTACCCACCCTCCTTCCCCTCTGAGGTACTCCTAGGGTATTTACCAATCTTCAGCTAGCTTGGGGGGGATCTATTATGGTGTATTTGTTTGTATATATGTACATACATGCTTAATGTTAAGTTGTCAATCTCGCCTTCATTCTTGCTTGATGGGTTCGGAGCCGATCCCTCGGCTCCGACTCGGCACTTGCTAAGCTCGAGAGTCACTTTTACCAGCTCGAGGCAGCCCCATATCCCATGATGCAAGGCGGTAAGTACCCAGATCTCGTTTGCCGCTTAAACATGAGGTCCTCCTTTTACCAGCTCCTGGTAAGTGATTCACTTTTTGAATATTTAAGCCCCTTTTTCTTAAAAAAAACCTTAATTATTAGTTATTAGTTAATTATTTACATTTTGTGACAGAAAATCCCTGTCTTTTCTAATTTATTTTAGTCAAACTTTACCCATCCCATCCCCTCCCTGTTAGGGTGTGTGGGTTTTTTATACAAATACCTTTTGGTATTTTATTTAAGTTAATTTTTTGACTGGTGTGTGTGTGTGTGTTTGTGTTAAGCACCATGTCAAAGGAGAGGGTCTCAGGTTTTAAGAAGTGTGACTCGTGCTGTCAGAAGATGTCTCTGACAGACGGTCACACTTCTTGCCTGTATTGCCTGGGGCCTCTTCACCTGCAGGAGTCCTGTGCTATTTGTCATTCCTTTAGCCAGAGAGTCCTGCAGGAAAGACGCAACAAACTGATCCTTAGGGGCCTTCTTAAGCCGGAGGGCTCTCCGGCTAAGTCGGCTCCATCTAAATCAGTTAAATCTTCCAAGGCCCAGGCTTCTGTGTCTAAGCCTGCGGCCTCGGCCCGACTCATTCCGAAGTCGAGATCGCCCGACTGGAGCCGATTCTGGCTTAACAGCCTTCGCACCGATGGCTATCGGTGCCGAATCTGTATCGACCACTTCGGTGTCGGCTCCGATCGGTTCCGACACCCATGTGGCACAGGCATCGGTGTCGGCTCCGATCGGCTCCGACACCGTTACTTTGGTGGCTGTATCGGCTCCGGCTGGAGCCGATACATCGAGGCTTCCTGTCTGCTCCGAGAAGTCGGCTCCGACAGGATCTATAGTATCGGCTCCAATGGCTCATTCCAGGAAGAGGTCGAGGTCTCCTTCCTTGGAGCCGATACTTTCGGCTCCGGCTTCACCTCTTCTTTTGGAACGGAGCCATCGGAGCCGATCTTCAAGGTCATCCAGACTGTCAGATCATGACCTAGAGAGAGTGGTCAGTAGATTACTTAAGTCACAGGTACTGGCCCAAATGTTACATAGTCCGTCTCAACAGACGACTGTTGGTCCACACCCCGTTACAGTTCCTCCTTCAACTCTACCCCAGAGCTTGGAGTTGGAGTCTTCGAATGGTTACTGCTACGGCTGGAGGACGGATACCCCTTCTGTTCCTTCAGCCTCTACTCTTATCTCCTCTTGAGACCTTCCTTAGAGGGATTCGTGGTCGGGCTTCCATGGTCTCCTCCGAGGGGTGAGTGGCATCGGACCCTTGTCCGAACCCGCTCTTCCCTTGGAGCCTCGGCCTTGGTGAGCTCGGCTCCAACATCTGCCTCGGAGACTTCCCTTCGGTGGTCCCTGGAGTTCCTAGCTCTTGAGCGGGTTCTCTCGGACCTGCCTGGGAGGAGCATTCGAGGTGATGAAGAGTGTACTGGCCACTGGTATCAGTCAGCAGTCTGTTCCTGTAGCTCCTCCCTCTATAGTACCTGTTGACATCTCTGCCCCTTCTCTTGCTACAGGACCCAGAGATCCTCCGCCTCAGGATTCCCCATTGGGAATTTCCCCCTCTTCCAAGGATTCTCCTGATGTTTCGGGAGATCCTCCTAGGAAGAGGACTTGTAAGAGGAAGCATGTAGACTCCCCTGAGTCTGTCACTTCGGATACTGACTTTGATGAGTCAGAGGGATCCCCTACATCCCCCTCTGAGGATGTCTCCTTCTCAGACATCCTAGAACTCCTGAAACAGAGGGGAAACTGGCCCACCAACAATCCCTCTGAGGATGAGTCAGTATACCTAGAGGCGTTTGGATCTCGGCCCTCCACCTGCTGGGTGTTTCCGCCTTTCGACCCCCTGATGCAGGTTATTCCAGGAAGCGGGTGGGGAGCTGCTGACTCTGTAGAGCCAGTCCCTAGGAGGCCTTCAAAATTTATCACTGCCCGTGTGACAAGCAATTCCTCACTAAGGGTGTCCCCGCTGATGCCAAGGTGGTGGCTGCGGCCACCAAAAAGGAACTTGCAGATCCTTCCGTGCCCGCCCATCCTCCTAATAAGGACTCTAGGACCATGGATTGGTATGGTAAGCGGATGTTTTCCTCAGCGACCTTTGCTATGCGTTCGCTGAATTACCTATGTCACTTCACCAGACTCCAGAGGGATATCCTTAAGGAGCTGGGTGAAGTAGTTCAGGATCCTACAGCTGCAGGGGCTCAAGAAAAAATTGCTTCGCAGCTAGGAACCCTCAATTCCATTGCAAACTCCTCCATGCGGCTAATATCTTATGCTGCGGATGGAGCGAGTGTGGCTCTTAGACGCCAAGCCTGGATGCGGCTGTGTGATTTTGCGGATCCCTTTAAGGCGTCCTTCACAAATTCTCCCTTTGATGGGTCAGCTTTGTTTGGCCCTCAGGTGAAGGAAACCTTGACCAGGTGCGAACAGGACGGCAAGACTCTTTCTGCTGTTGGAGTCCGTTTTTCCACCCCTTCTAGACCTTATCCCAAAGGACAGAAAGGTGGGAAAATGTGGTTCCGTAAATCCCAAGGAGTCACGCCAGATTCACGTGGTCAGTTTACCCCTAGAGGCAGAGGGGTAACAACAACAGACGCCGCTCTAGAGGCAGAGGGGTCCGAAAACCAGGGAAACAGGGAGCCTCTCTCTGACAAGCCCTTTCAGCATCCCTGAGGTGTTGCCCGGCTGTCCCTCCTTGGAGGCAGTCGGGAAGATTATCACTGTACCCAGAAGCCTGGCATTCCCTCACTCAAGACAGATGGGTACAGTCGATCATATCCAAGGGTTACATAATTCCTTTCGAGGAAAGTCCCTTCCCCTCAAGTTCCCTTCCAGACGTACCACCGGTCTAAGGGAGGTTGCAGAGTTAGAAGTCTCAAAACTACTGCAAAAAGAGCCATTCAGCCAGTTACAATAGACCATTCAGAGCCGGAATCTACTCAAGGTTCTTTTTGGTCCCCAAAAGACGGGAGACTGGAGACCAATATTGGATCTCAGCAGACTCAACAAGTCTGTCAGGAAGACAAGATTCGAATGGTCACTCTTCAGTCAATTCTGCCCTTCTTACAGAAGGACAACTGGATGTGCTCAATAGATCTTCAGGATGCGTGCTATCACATCAAAATTCACAGACGCTCCAGGAGATTTCTCCGCTTCGGCTGGGGTCCAGTCATTTCAATTCAGAGCCCTGCCCTTTGGTCTCACTACAGCCCCAGAGTGTTCACCAAATGCATGGCAGTGGTCACGGCTCACCTGAGGCGTCAAGGATTCCAGGTGTTTCCGTATCTCGACGACTGGCTCCTGTCAGCCACCACCAGGCATCAGCTTATACAAGCCAGGGATTACACAATAGACCTTTGTTCTCATTTGGGCATCTCAATCAACTTGAAAAGTCATCCTTATCGCCCTGCCAGTCTATTACCTTCATAGGCGCAAACTTAAACACTGTTCGGATGTCAGCTACCCTTACAGATCAAAGAGTTTCAGACATTCAGAGTCATGTCAGGATCATTCTGGCCAGCAAGAAAGTACAGGCCAGAATGGTTCTAAAGGTATTAGGTCTCATGGCTGCGGCCATTACTCTTCTTCCCTGGCTCGATTCTACATGCCTTCTTCAGTGGATGCTGTTCACACAATGGTCATACCAGCAACTTCCAATGCGTCACCAGATTCTGGTGACACAGACATGCAAAGAGCATCTTGCTTGGTGGATCACATCGCCTCAGGTTCACCAAGGCAGGTACTTTGTACCCCCATCCCGATAGCCACTGTCACCACGGATGCCTCCCTGATCGGGTGGGGGTCATTATCAGGGCAGGATGGTTCATGGGACGTGGCAGCCGTTCGAGTACCATCTGCACATAAATGTCCTGGAGATGAGAGCAGTGCTTTTAACGTTGCAAGCCCTCAACGACTTTCTTCCCGTAGGGACAATTGCAGTCCACACAGACAACATGTCTGTAGTTTGGTATATCAACAAACAGGGCGGAACCAAGTCCTACCCCTTGTGTCGAAGCTCAGACTATGGCAATGGGCGATCTCCTCTCATCGGTTTCTGGTAGCAACGCATATCCCTGGGAAAACCAACATTGTAGCGGACAGATTGAGCAGAGCTATTCTCATGCCTCACGAGTGGTCTCTCAAGCAATCTATAGCGGAAGAGATTTTTCTGGAATGGGGTCGCCCATGTTGCGATCTTTTGCTACTCCCCAAACCAGCAACTGCCCAGACTTCTTCAGCCTCTGCCCACTATCAGGCCATTCCCCAAGAGACGCTCTGACCCAGGATTGGCCCCAGGGACTTCTTTTTGCCTTCCCCCATTTCCTCTGATCCCTCAGGTGATCCAGAAAGCTACCGCTTTGAGAGCCAAATTGATTCTCATTGCCCCTTACTGGCCTCGACAAGTTTGGTTCCGTTCCTGCATCATCACCTTTTGGTGCAGCCGTCGCATCTGGACCCAGTGCCAGATCTTCTGATTCACCAATCGGGTCAGCTGCACCAGTCAATCCCTTCTCTCAACCTCACAGCATGGTTGCTCCACTTCCTTCCTTAGCCAGGCTTGCTTTGATCTCTAACCCAGTTAGAGACATCATAGTAGCCAGCTAAAATCCTCTACCAGGAGGATTTATACAAGCAAATGGAACGTTTCTCTTATTGGGCTAAGGCCCAGAATATTGATCCTTTACTGCCCCTGTTCAGGCAGTCCTGGACTTCTTAGCAGAGATTTTTCATGCAGGCTCCTCTTCTTCCACAGTCAGAGTTCAGTTGGCTGCTATTTCCAATTTTCATGTCGGGATAGCAGATCATAATATTATGTCCCATAGGCTCTGCAGGGCCTTCTTGAAAGGAATTTTCCTACTAAAGCCTCCAATCGGGAATCCTCCTCCTCAGTGGGATCTAAATTTAGTGCTGACATCCTTGATTCTTCCCCTTGAGCCAGCTGTTTCTTGTTCCCTGAAATATCTTTCTTGGAAAACTTTATTCCTAGTGGCTATTACATCTGCCAGGAGGGTGTCTGAACTTCATGCTCTTTCGGTTCGACCCCTATTTGGTTTTTCACAAAGACAGAGTATCTTTGAGAACTAACCCAACCTTTTACCTAAGGTCGCTTCAAAGAACAATTTGAATCAATCCATTGATCTCCTGTATTTTTCCCTAACTATTCAGATAGAGCTGAACAAAAGCTACATTATCTTGATGTCCACCGTCAACTTAGATATTATTTGGACAGAACAAAAATTTAGAAAATCTGATCAACTTTTTGTTTCCTATGCGGATAATAAAAAGGCCTTCCTGTTTCTAAAGTGACCTTGTCCAGATGGCTTTCTTGGTCATCTCTGAAATTTATACGCTCAGGGGAAAACAGCTGTGCTCAAAACCTAAAGCACATTCAACTAGGAGCTTAGCTACTTCTACAGCTTTTCAAGCTAGACTTCCTTTGGACACTATTTGTGCAGCGGCCACTTGGGCTACTCCTCACACTTTTGTTTCCCATTACAAATTGGACTTGGCCTCCAGGGACAGAGCCAGTTTTGGCTCTACAGTCCTCAAGAGTTTGTTCCATTGAGCCACCCAGGATAGAGGTGCTAGGGACGCGGTCCCATCAAGCAAGAATGAAGGCGAGATTGACAACTTAACATTAAGAAGTTATGTACCTACCATAACGTTCCATGTTAGTTGTCTTCTCTCGCCTTCTTTCTTGCGACCCTCCCTCCTTCCCCCTGGCCTGGACAGACCTTATCAGAAACTGTTATGCTGAAGACCATTCAGACCTGGTCCTTCTTCCATCTGTAAGTTTTCTTTCTTCCTTTGGGAAGTATTTTATGCTTGGTGCTATTGCCCTTTGTCAGCAAACGAGATCTGGGTACTTACCGCCTTGCATCATGGGATATGGGGCTGCCTCGAGCTGGTAAAAGTGACTCTCGAGCTTAGCAAGTGCCAGTGGAGCCGAGGATCGGCTCCGAACCCATCAAGCAAGAAAGAAGGCGAGAGAAGACAACTAACATGGAACGTTATGGTAGGTACATAACTTCTTATTTTGTGTGTTTGCTCTCTACTATTTGGGAAACTTTGGCATTTATCTAAATTTAGCCATCCAAGAGGGCACCTGGCATCTGGGGCAAGAAACACTGAGGAAAATGGCGTCGGCTGATGCCTTTATACCCGAATAACTGCCACAATGACGTCGGGTGAAGTGCGACACCAGCCAAAGCCAGACCCAGACTTTGGAATCCGGCCGACCGAAGGGCTGCCTGACGGCAGGACAACCCATTTGTAAAGACTGCAGATGCATTCCTCTCTGACATCTACATTTATGGTAGGTACAAAACTGTACTTTTTCAGGGGTATAAAACATGCAACCAACGCCATTACATCAGTCTTTCTTGCCGTGGGGTGCCCAAAGCAGAAGCAGTTAGCAAGCTCCAGTCGGCCGACTCCTGAAATTTTTATTTTCGAGTTTCAGAACCGAAGTCTTCAAAAAAAGAAAAAAATACCCTGTTGATCTTTTTTTTTCTTGCTCCAGCTGATGTCAGCAAAAGTTTACAATGGTCTTAGCTGTGGAAAGCAAGTACCTCATAAAGATTTTCATTCATACTGAATTCCTTGCTTAGGCCCAGACCACGACGTCCCTCGCTATCGGTTTTGCGCCTTGTTCAGCCCTCAAACTATTTTTCGTCTGGCTATCTTTGCAGCAAATTATTTTCGTACTCTATCAGTACTCCGAAATGGCTTCGTTAAGCCATCCGACTACCGATCTTCTGAAAAAAATGTAAAAATAAAGACAGAGACAGACCGCATAGGTCCAAAACTGCAGACGATGCTTCCATTAAGCTAGTCACCAGTCTGCCGGTACTGAGGCACTTTCACAGCCCCTGATAACCGCTACTTCAGATTCGTAGGCCTCTACTGAGACTCATTCGAAGTCTGGTATGCCGCAATATGCTTTTATGGAACCTGCGGATGTCTCTACCTTGGATGGGTCCGGAGCCGCTGTGCAGGTACTGGCTTCTGAGGGTGTATTCAGGCCTACAGATTTGCATTTTAAACCGACACAATATTCTTCATCTAGGCCTAAAAGTCGCACCACGCCTAGAAAACAGATATCCAAACCGCATGCTTAGGACCATATGCCTAAAAATAAATGCTTAGAATGGCTGAAGACCTTATTACCTTAATTAATGGAAGCCAGCCTTCCCCCTCTGAGACCTAGAACTGATTTTCCTTTTGTTTCTTCTGATCAGGAATCGGATACTTCTGTTCCTTCTAATTACCAGGATTTGCCCTTATCTACCTATGAAGATTCTGATGCAGAGGATTCCATTCCCTCCGCTTTTCTTCCAAAAGATATTTCTTTTGGTGAAACCTTGCACACTTCCACTGGGAAAGCCAGGATTACTCTGACTCCAAAAAGAGGCTTAGGGAATTATTACTTCTTCCTCAACACAGGCCTTTAGCCATCCTTCCTGTTCTGGACATTGTAGATGATGCTTTCTTGGAATCTAGCCTTTCCCCAGACACTTTACGTCCACCTCCCAGAAAACCTGACCAGTATTAGAGTAGCTGACTCAAGTTCCTCTTCAAGAATCCCACTGCGGATCCAGAGACCATTTCCCAAGGACCAAAAGGCATTAAGGCTACTGCTGCTAAAAATCCTACCCCATTCTGATAGAGATTCTAGAGCCTTAGACAGATGGGGTAAGAAAATAGGCATGTTAACATACCAGCAGCATAGTATGGGACTAGTTAAACAGAAAATTGTGTTGATTCTGGACTGTGCTGAACACACAATTACAGGATTTAATGCTTTCTGCAGAACAAATTGATAAACATACTTTGCAATGTTTTTCTGACTCTTTAGAAACATCTTGCAGGGCTGCTGTCACTGGGTCTGTACTTGGAAGGCATGCTTGGCTTAAGGAGCAAAACTTGCCAGATCATGTTAAAGCTAAATTACTGGATGCTCACTTAAACCAAGAGTGCCTGTTTGGCAACAAAGCAGAAGTCGTCCTCAAAAGGATGGAGGAAAAAGCTAAATCTATGCAAACTGTTAAAAGATTTCCCACAAGTACAGCCTCCCAGATTTAGTAGACATTTTCCTTCAAAGAATTGGTCCTTTCCAGTCTCTTCCAGGCCCTCTCAGTCCAAACCCAGAAACAGCAGACTACCTAAAAAAAAGTTCTTTAGTTTAAATTATTTATACTAAGTTAGTGGCGTACATAATTGTGTTCTTGTGTGTCAAACCCTTTAGTGTTTACTGTAGTTATCTGTTTTTGTAGCCTGAATATGTCTAAAGAGCATAAACCCTCCGGGTTTAAAAAGTGCACGAGGTGTGGCTTCAAAATGTCCATAACGGATGACCGCTCCTCATGCGTCTATTGTCTTGGTGCTAAACATCTGCAGGAATCGTGCAGTGTATGCCATGCGTTTTCCTCCAGAGTCCTCCAGGAGAGGAAAAACAAATTAATCCTCAAAGGATTAATCAAGCCTTCCTTCGAGGAGGCTTTATCTTCCTCTCCGTCTCCTTCTAAAAAGAGGAAAGCGTCTGCTCCGACCAGTCAGTCGGAACCGACTGCTAAGAAAACTAAGCAGACTTCTCCATCGGCTCCACGGACTTCGGAGCCGAGGTCGGAACGGTCTGCCTCGATGCCTCCAGCCTCGACCCTCTGGTTTCGAGCCGAGGTCTGGAGCATCGAGGCGGGTCACCCTCATCGGCTCCACTGATATTGGAGCCGATAAGGGTCATCAGCTCAGACTCTTCCCTCGGGCGAAGTCCTTATCGGCACCGAGGAAATTTCCTTGAAGGTTTCCTCGGGCCGATAATTGTTGAGTCTTCGAGCCTGTCCCGAGCCCTTCGGAGCCGATGGAGAAATCGGTTCGGGCCCGATCGGTATCCTCGAGATCATCCAAGATGTCTGATTCGGACATCGACAGGGTGCTCCTTCGACTCTTCCAGTCTCCGGTGTTCCAAAAGATGGTTTCGCTCCAGCCCATTTGGCCGGAGCCGATGGTCCACCCCTACTGTATTTCCTCCTCCAACAGCTTCGGCACCTTTGGAGCAGGTGCTGGTGGAACCAGTGGAGGTGTTAGGGTCGGGCCCGACCCTTACTCCTACTCCGGCTCTTGGGTCGGAGTTCAGTGCACGGACTTCTTCCTTCGGCCCTGGGGGAGGCTTTGGGATTGATGCTTTCGGTCCCAAGTCTCCCTCTTGGTGCGTCGCCGGCGGGAGTACCGTCCACTGTCGTGACCACGGAGGGGGGACCCTCCCAGGATTCTGGTGGTCCCGCCTTCAGGGCTATGAGGAGTGCTTTAGCCAAATCTTCCTTGGCTACCTCCACAGTTTCCCCAGCTCCTTCCCTACATTTGGAGACTGGGTCGTTGGCTGTCCCCCTGTCCGTAGTCAGCGCAGTCCCTGGGCCTCAGGTTACCCCGCTGGGGTTTCTCCCCCTCCTGGAGGTCCTTCTGAAGCCTCTTCGGAGGAACCTCCTAGGAAGAAAACGTGCAAGAGGAAGCACGTTGACTCCCCTGACGAGTCTTTGACATCTGACACTGATCTCGATGATGCAGAGGGGTCCCCCAAGTCGTCCTCGGATGATGTCTCCTTTGCAGACATCCTAGAAGCCCTAAAACAACAAGGCGGCTGGCAGTCCAAACCTCCCTCTGCTGATGAGTCAGTGTTCCTAAAGGCCTTCGGGGCTCAGCCCTCCGCCTCCTGGGTGTCTCCGCCCTTCGAGCTCTTGGATTTGATCTGTCGAAGGGCGTGGGAACACCCAGACTCTGTGGAACCGGTGCCCGCTCGTCCAAACAAATTTCTCTCGGCGCCCCCGGATAGAGAGTTCCTTACGAAAGGTGTGGCTGTAGATGCTATGGTGGAGGCATCTGCCACCCAGCAAGATGTAGCAGAGGCTTCTACGTCCGTCCATCCTCCTAATAAGGAGTCTAGGAGCATGGATCGGTACGGTAAACGCACCCTTAGTTCAGTGGCCTTTACACTGAGGGCTTTGAACTACCTGACGCACTTTACGAGATTTCAGAGGGATCTGATTAAGGAGCTATCCGATACCCTCTTGAGTAACCTGCCTGAGGAGCTGGCCCAGACGGTTGGATCTCAGCTGGCTACAATGTCGTCCATTTCAAACTCGTCCATGAGGTTCATTTCATATGCGGCCGAAGGGGCGAGTAGAGCGGCAGGTACAGGCATCGCTCTATGGAGACAAGCCTGGCTCCGCCTGTGTCATTTCGCGGAGGCCTTTAAGTCTTCATTTGCTGACGCCCCCTTTGATGGGTCCTCCCTGTTTGGACCCAAGGTAAAAGACACACTTACCCGCTGTGAACAGGAGGGTAAGACTCTGACTGCCGTAGGGGCACGATGTTCTTCATCTCACATTGCTGCAGTCCTAACACTTGGGTAGTCCGCTGTCCCTCGGTCCGCCCGAATATCAGAGTATAAGGCTGACGTTGGTCAAGGCGCATTTGACTGACATCAGAACGTCAGGGTACAAATGCGCATGACCGACGCCATATCCTCAGTCTTTTTTGCCGCATGGTCCGATGCAGAAGCAGTGTTGCAAGTGCCGTTCGGCGTTCTGAAATTTTTCGAATTCGGAGTTTCAGACTGAAGTCAGAGTTGGTTAAGTACCCCGTTGGGGAATATTTTGTTTTTTTCTTGCCTCAGTGGTTTACTGGATGTCAGAAAAAGTGAATAACTGTATTTTTTGTGGGAAACAGATACCGCATAGGGATTACCATAATTTGTGTATACCTTGTTTGGGACCTGAGCACGACGTTGTTGGGTGTCGCTTTTGTGCTAGGTTCAATAAACGCACTATAAAGCGAAGGTTGGATTGTGCCAGGTTGGTCTTTGGGAAGCGGTGCAATTACAATATGCCGTCGGATGCTCCGACGCCGGCTTCCTCAAAGAAGCGCAAAGACAAGGCAGTTAAATCTAGGTTAGAGGTGTCGTCCGAACCGGACGCCGGTTCTTTAGAGGCGTCAGTGGAACCGGTGGTTCCGACGGAGGCCTCTCTGGAGTCCCAGGGAGAAACTTTGATTTTACAGGATGTGGCCTCCCAGGAGGCAGGTCAGGCTGTAGGGGCTTCTCAAATAACTGTA
>NC_056744.1:1796999599-1797105618 GCF_019279795.1 Protopterus annectens
CAGTCCTTTCGTAAGCAGAACCAATGACCTGCCTTTTCAGCTGCCAGTGGACTCTCGTCTGGCAGCTCCTTTGGGAGGAAGATTGTCTCTTTTCAAAGAAAATTGGGATTTAATCACTCAAGACAGATGGGTGCTGGATATCATTCATCACGGGTACAGATTTTATTTCCACACAATGCCCCCTTTCAAAGGCATGCCAGATGTTCCTCCTCCACAAAGAAAAGAGGCTCACAAGCAAGTTTCTCAGTTACTCCAGATAGGGGCTATTCAGCCAGTCCCTGTGTCAGAAAGGGGCTTGGTTTTATTCTCGCCTGTTCCTAGTACCAAAGAAGGGGAACACGTGGAGACCAATTTTGGATTTATCTATCCTCAACACTTATCTGGACATTCCCAAGTTCAAGATGTTGACGTTACAGCAACTGTTACCTCTGCTGGGCAAGGATCACTGGATGGTAACTTTGGATCTCAAGGAAGCTTACCTTCATGTGCCCATAAGGCTAAGTTGCAGAAAGTATCTGCGGTTTCGAACTGGAGATTTTCATTATCAGTTCTCTGCATTGCCCTTTGGCTTATCTACTGCCCAGAGTATTCACAAAGGTTCTGGCTCCAGTGATAGCTTACTTCAGGCTTCAAGGCATTCAAATTTATCCTTACTTGGACGACTGCCTGATTCTGGCTCAAGAAAAGGAACACCTTCTACAGCATCTGGAATATGTCATAGCAGTGCTAAGATGCCTAGGGTATTCTGTGAACGAAATAAAGTCCAGTCTAGTACCCTCTCAAGACATGTGCTTTCTGGGTGTGAGACTGAATACAGCAGCCCAGATGGCCTTTTAACCCCGGACAAACAAAAGAGTCTGTCACTTTACTTCCATCAACTATCTCATCAGTCCGTGCTGACTGCAAGGACAGTCCTTCAAGCATTAGGGTTCATGGCATCTTGTATTCTGGTGCTTCCCAATGCCAAACTGCATATGAGGAAGCTGCAATGGTATCTCAAAAATGTATGGACACAGCACTGCCAAGATTTGGACACTGTCATTCAAATAATACCTTGCCTTCAAAAGGAATTCTTGTGGTGGGCTCAGGAATGTCACCTAAACAAGGGACTCTCTGTGACCCGGCCAGAGGCGAGTCAGATTTTAACGACAGATGCCTCGGACACTGCTTGGGGAGCTCATCTAAATGGAAAGTGGATACAAGACAAGTGGCCTGCCAGACTACAGCATCTACATATCAACATGAAGGAGATGTTAGCAGTCCAGTTTGCATTGATGGCGTTCAAGGAGTTACTTCTTCCAGGGCAGGTGTTGATTCTGACAGACAACACAACTGTCATGTGGTACATCAACAAGCAAGGGGAACACATTCTTATCCTCTATGCAGGCAAGCAATGATTTTATGGGAGACTGCGTTAAGCCTGCAACTGACTCTTCAGGCAAGGTTTCTGCCAGGAGCACAGAACTCCCTAGCAGATGTATTAAGCAGACAAATCATGGATCCCCACAGTGGAAACTGGATCTTCATGTATTTCAGAAATTGACAGTGTCATGGGGAACTCCAGACATAGATCTGTTCGCTTCTCCACTAAACCACCAGCTGCCAAAGTATTGCACAAAGGGGTTTCATCACACAGCTTGGAAAGTGGATGCTCTGTCTTTCAGTTGGAAAAACCTTCATGTCTATGCCTTTCCACCTCTACCTCTTCTTCTAAAGGTATTACTAAAGGTCAGACAGGACAGGCCAAGGATGATTTTGATAGCTCCAGATTGGCCTCGGCAACACTGGTACCCACTTCTAAGGAGTCTTGTAAAGAAGCCTCCATGGCCTTTACCTCTGATTCCTCATCTGTTATCTCAGAAGGACGGTCATCTGCTCAATGTCAAGCTTCCATCTCTTCATCTCACAGCTTGGCATATTCTGTGTTGAAGCATGGTAGGTCTCAGCTTCCTCAACAAGTTTTAAATGTGATTATGGAAGCTAGAAGGCCTAGTACTAGGAGAGTGTACAGAAAAATGGAAGAGATTTTTATTTTGGAGTACAGCAAAGAATTTGGAGATTTCAGAGCCTAATTTGAGTGTGGCTCTTCAATATCTTACTGAATTATTGGACAAAGGTTTGTCTTTCTCTTCCATAAAGATTCATGCTGCAGCAATTTCAGCTCACTATGATTGTGACCCACCTTTGTTTTCGCATCCTTTGTTCAAGCAGTTTCTTAGAGGGGCAAAGAATATAAGACCCCACGTGAGCTCCTACTCCTGCTTGGGATCTCAATTTTGTGTTGGAAAAACTTACTCTACAACCTTTTGAGCCTGCAGCTACTGCTGAATTGAAATATTTGTCATGGAAGACTGCTTTTCTGTTGGCTATTACTTCTGCAAGAAGGGTGTCTGAGTTGCAGGCCCTTATGGCAGTAGAGCCCTTTTGATTTTCCATAAGGACAGGGTATCATTACGCACTAATCCTTCCTTTATGCCTAAGGTAGTTTCTAGTGTGGCTTTAAACCAAACTATTCATTTGCCTACGCTTTTTGCAGATCCTCAAAATAAAGGGGAAAAGATTTTGCACACTTTAGATGTACACAGGCAATTGCGTTATTATTTGAGCAGGACTAAAGATTTTAGGCAGTCTCAGCAGTTACTTGTTTCTTTTGCTTTAAGTTCACAGGGCAAGCCTGTGTCAAAACAAACTATTTCTAGGTGGATTGGCTTTTGCATTGCATTTTGTTATTCCCATCATGGCAAAGAGGTTCCAGCTGGGATTAGGCCTCATTCCACTAGGGCTACTGCCACTTCAACAGCATTTCTA
This sequence comes from Protopterus annectens, assembly GCF_019279795.1. Classification (NCBI taxonomy): domain Eukaryota; kingdom Metazoa; phylum Chordata; order Ceratodontiformes; family Protopteridae; genus Protopterus; species Protopterus annectens. Next base: position 1,797,002,408 of record NC_056744.1, read on the forward strand.
AGGGGTGGCAACTAAGGATATTCTGGAGGCAGCTACTTGGAGTTCAGTGCATACTTTCTCTAGGCATTATCACCTGCCTATATACTCTAAGACTAGAGCTGGTTTTGCCACAGCTGTTTTACAAGGCATGTTGTCAGCTCCTGCTACTTTATAATTTGCCAGCCTCCCTTACCTCTGCTTTGGGATTCTACCCAATTGTCAGGACTGCAGCAAGGGAAGACGAAGAACATAGTACAGTTTTGTACCTACCATAAATGTAGATGTTCGAGGATTCCCTTGCTGCAGTCCAATTTACCCTCCCTCCTTCCCCTCTGTGTTTCAGGGTGGTTGTGTAGGTGGGTTTACATGCTTATATTTTTTGTATATATTACTGTATATATTGTACATGTTTTTGGTGCAGGTTGGTTTGGGACTTGTCTTTTTGGGTCTTCTGACATCTGGGGCAAGAAAAGACTGAGGAAATGACGTCGGTCATGCGCATTAGTACCCTGACGTACTGGCGTCAGTCTAAGGCGCCATGACCGACGCCAGCCTTATACTCTGGTATTCGGGCCGACTGGGACGCGGACTATACCCAATTGTCAGGACTGCAGCAAGGGAATCCTCGAACATCTACATTTATGGTAGGTACAAAACTGTACTTTCTGCTCAGTTCTTTGCCATTATATGTAACTTTAGCAAATATTTTTGTCCCAGACATTCAACAAAAATTGATGAGAAGCAACTATTCTCAATGAAATTAGCCTGGATATTTTTCATAGCTCACCTTGGTTATCTTTACAGCTGGCCAGGTATGATGCCTGCTCTGACTTTTCAGAGATGTGCACAATTCCGTCATAGCTGGGCTGATGTTACCTTACCTCAAATGTTTTTGTGTGCGTTGTATATAGGTAGTTTCCAATTCTGTCTTTAATTGATCATTGTAGTCAGTGTTGCAGTACTATGTCTTGAGACTTTCTGCCATGCAGAAGCCCATGATCAGCCTGAGTACCAGATTTTCATCATCCAGCAACCAGGAAATGCCTTTGCTGGCTGACATGAGAGGTATAAAGGGTTGTCTGCCAATGCCGCCTTCATTTCTTTCTTGCCATGTCAGTCTGATGTGCAAGACTGCATGGGTGAGCATAGTCGGTCATTCAGCTTGAAACCAAGGGAGTTGCATAATTTCTTTATTGGGGAAACACCTTTTACCTCTATATTGTTCACTGTTCAGAAAGGTCAATGATTTTTTTTTTCTCTCTAGGAAGCAGATATGTTGCAAAGTGTTCTCCTCTTTTTTTCTCCCAAGGGCTAAATGTGACATTCCAAACATACCCATGGGGTTGGCATAATAGTTAATGTTTTTACCTTACAAACAAGAAATGCAGGGTTTGAATTTCAGATGGGGTATTTGACTATGCTTAAAATGGCGCACAAAGGCAGTTAGCCTAGTAGTAATCTGTGAACCTATTTTGTGCTAGATTTACTGATGGGACTGTAAAGCATACTGCTGAATTCCTTGGTCAATACCTTGAGTCTGGTAGTACTTGGCCTTAGCACACCCTGGAGCCTTCCAGTTCCCAGGCCATTGTCCCAATGAAGTGAAAGAAAAAATGCTTGAATGAGTCTACTTGAAGGAAAAAGACCTAGTACTGATGGACCTATTGAATATAAGCAGGTCAAATAACATCAGAAATAGTCTGTTAGGCATCTAAACCTCTTGTACAACATTGACAGAACAGTCTGTGAGGTATACCTACCTCTACAGAGGATACCTCTGGTCTTGAACAGACCCTCTGTCCATATAAAACAAAGCTCATCCTCCACCATATTGAAGTGCAACTTGGATCGATGGATGGGTAATGGAAACTTTACCCCAGGACTGCTCTCTCTAGTACTGTTGGGCAGAGACATTTCCTAAATGCTTTATCCACACTCATGGGTCTCCTCATATTGTTTCTGATATGATCCCAGTAGTGCATTTGGGTAATGCGTAGTTACCAATCATGGGATGGATAAAACCAGTCTAACACCAGATAGCCTGGTAGTTGCCTATCAACCTGTGTACAAGTACTAGCATCTGAGTAAGAATCCCCACCAGCTCAAAAATTGACTCAGTTGACATGCTTTTGCAGCCCCTTTGTCTGATGGCTGTTGAGACAGAGTCCTCTGGCACATCCGGTCTGGAGGCTGCCATGACTTAGCTCAAATTTATCACGAGCTGACACAAGACTGACATTGGTTCTGAAGCCACTCAGCAGTGTACGGCTTCTGATGTCAGTGTTCTGATTGAAAGTGAGAATGGCATCCCCTTGGTTATTGTTCGGGAGAAAATCCCTGTGACCTGGATTGAGGTTGTGAGCAGAGGCTGTGTGCCCCAAGCCCAAAATGCGCAGGTCATAGTGACTTGTACATTTGCCCCATCCCACTCTGTCTGGATACCCTCCCACCTCTGCCTAGGTCTCTCTCCACAAGATCTAGTCAGGCTGGAGAAAGACTTGAAAGTCAGTTGAAATAGTGAAAACGAGCCACGTTTGGGAACCTTTTTTCTTGTTGCTTCTCATTTTTTTCAGTGACATGCAGTGGAGGTGATTACAGCTGTTCCGCATCTGGTCCCTCAGCTCCTTGAGAATGAAAATGCTCCAGAAATGGGAGAAAAACCATAGTGTGATGTGTGTATATCCCTAAACAACTCAGTGTAAGGATTTCTTTTTCTGTTGCTAGGGAGATTCTTGACACTTGAGCAATGCTTTTGGCCGCAAGTGAACTGCTGAACTCTTGTATGTCTCAAGGCCAGTGTCATCCTTGTATTTCTAGATTGGTGCAGAGAAATTAGGTTTGTTACTCTTAAGAAATTTCTGAAGTTGTCCGTTTTTATTCATTCATGACAGTTTGGTCTCTGTTCCGTCCTCTGAACTGACTGTCGTTTTAACAATCTCATGCCAACCAGAAACTCTCGAGCTAAGGTTATCCATAGTGCTTCTCTTCCCTTCCCCAGATCTCGCTTGAGCATACAGTTTCAAGATGTTTCAGGCCGTGCTCGCCACCTAAGTGCTTTATTTTCTAAATATTTGTTGGTGTTTTTTTCTCTTCTATCTTGAACAAGTTTGACAAACAAAATTCTGGATGGTCACTGTTTAGTCTATCCTTCCTTTTCTTGAGAAAGACAATTGGATGTGCTCTGTAGATCTTCAGGATGCGTACTACCACATAAAAATGGACAAGCGCTCCAGAAGATATCTCCGCTTCTGTCTGGGAGCCAGTTATTACCAATTTGACGCACTGCCGTTTGGTCTTGCCAGAGCACCCATAATGTTCATGAAATGCATGACAGTGGTAGCACTACTTCACGGCTTATATTATTACTCTAGAACTGGCAGAGCTCTTGGGCATTTTAATAAACCAAAAGAAAAATCAAATCTGGAACTCAAAACTTAGAATTCATCAGAGCAACATTCGACACACGATTATTTATTTATTTATTTTACATTTGTTGACCGGGCTAGTCTAACTGGATATATGTCCATTTTCAGTAGAGGCCCAGGGAGAAAAGCTCCAAGCACTAGCACTGACAAAGAATACAATATGTAGTAATTAGTCAAGTAAGTTACAGTACATTGGCTGTGTTGGCAAGAACAAAAATAGTAATAAGTCATTTAGTAGGTTGAAGTTAATATCCAATAACAGAGATAAACAAAGACAATAATATATAAATATATATATATATATATATATATATATATATATATATATATATATTATATAGATTACAAAGTAAGCATCAAAGAATAGTATGGAAGAGAAGTGTAGAGAGAGCAAGAAGGGGAATAAGCTGTCAGTCAGGGTTAGAGCATGGACAAAGCCAGTGAGATTTAAGATGCTTCAACTTTCTGATTTAAAAAACAAGGGTGGATAGTTCAGTAGGAAGCTGGTTCCAGTTTTTACCTACTGTGTTGGAGAAAAGTGAGTCCCCAGCTTTGTTTTTTTGACTTAGTAGTGGCAACAAGGAGCTTATTAGCTGAGCGTAGTGTTTCAAGATTTTTGTATGGTTTGATCAGATTAGTGAGGATAGGGGTATTAGGGTAATAAAGGATCTTTTGAGTGATAACTAGTTGTTGACAAAGTAGTTGATTTTGCAGTTCTAGCCATCCCAGTTGTTTAAGGTTGAGACAGTGATGAGTTCTAAATGGGGTACCAGTAGCAAATTTGGCTATATTATTATAACTGGTGGAAAGTTTGGTAAGGCTGCTGTTAGATTGGTATACATCGCAGCAGCATAGAACAGGGAAGAGATTAGGTTGGTCTGGGCAATAGTCATTCTGGCTGATGGGGTGAGGAAGGGTTTCATTCTGTAAAGGGTGCCTAGTTTTTTGTTAACAGACTTGATTGTAGAATTAATGTGGTCATCATAGCTAAGGTTATCAATTGTTACTCCTAGTAGACGGGTTGTAGCGTCAGGGGTTTTGTTAGTACCATTGTTTGAGGTTATTGTAAAGTACAGTTGAGGTGATTTTAGAGTTGGAGCAAAGAGCAATAATTTTGTTTTTTTGGGGTTCAGGAGGCGGCAGTGTTGTATGAACCAATTTTCAACACTGTTGAATACAGTTTGAGGGATTGGAGAGAGGCTATGGTCTTGGCTGAACAAATTAAAGTAGAGTCATCTGCATATTGTATGCAGGTGGCTTGAATTTTGGTATGAAGATTCTTAATAAATAAAGAAAAAAGTAGGGGGTCCTAAGATGGAGCCTTGGGGTACTCCAATATTCACTGGGAGGGATGTAGAAAGATTATTATCCCAAAGTACTGCTTGCTGTCTGTTTTCCAGGTAGGACTTAAACCATTGTAATGCTTGTGGGTCAAGTGATTGGGCTTTTAGTATGTCTATAAGTATGTTGTGGTTTACCATATCAAAGGCTTTTAAAAGGTCAATAAATAGTGCAGAGGAGAAAGTGTTATTGTTAAGATTTTTGTTTATGGATTCAGAAAAGGACAACAGGGCAGTGGTTGTGCTATGGAATGGCCTTAAGCCATGTTGGCAAGTAGGTTATTTTGGAGAAGGTGGTCATGTAGTTGTCTGTGAATGCATTTCTCCATTATCTTGGCTATTGGATAGAGTGTAAGGCAATAGGCCAAAATTTGGTGAGCTCAGTAGATGACCCACCTTTATGTAATGGGATGATGTGGGATACTTTCCATATGGCAGCAATCTTGCTTTCTAAAATAGTTGTATTGATGAGGATGGAGATGGGGTAGGCTATGGCTTTTGCTGCAATTTGCAGGTATTCAACTGGCAGACAGCAGATGGGGTGCAAGGTTTTAGTTTTTGAAGGAGATTACAGATTAGGGATGTAGGTACAGGTTGTATTTGAAAGGTGGGAGAAGGAGTCCTAGTGAAATTTAATGGGCAAGTGGTCATTGGTGGCAGAGTATTGGCTAGGGTTTGAATGGCTTCAGTAAAGTAGGTATTAAAGGCATGGGGAATCTGGTTGGAGTTATGGTTGAATCCTGCTGGGGCAGGAGTTGGGAGTGTCCTGGCTGAAGAAGTTTGTTTATACTTGACCAGAATTTTTGTGGATTTTGTGGATGGATTTGTTGGAGATGAAAGAAATACTCACTTTTTTTTTTGTCTCTAAGAATAGCTTTCTTGGTGGCATTTCTTAACTGTTTAAAGGTGATCTGATGGACATTTGGAGGCTCTCCATTTTGCCCAGATTTTATTTCTAAGGAGGATGTTTTGCCTAGTTTGTTTTGTGAGCCAGGGGACAATTTTGGTTTTAATACGTGAAGAGCGATAGGGGGTGTGGCAATCTAGGATTTGAAGAAATTGTGTTAAAATAGGTCACTGCATCAAGTTGAAGATGAGACATTGGTGACCAGTCACATGCTTTCAGTTCATTTCGGAAGCTCTCTGGATTAAAAAACTTTTTGGAGCGAGAGATTTTAAAGTTGTTACTAGTTGGGATATGGTCTCTTTGTTTAATAATGTAGGTTAGCATGTGATCACTGATATCGTCAGGAAGGGTTCCCGGTTTATAGGTATCAAGGTGGCTGTTAAGTATCCAGTCTAGGGTGGTTGCTTTACTGCTTGGCGTATGGATTCTAGTTGGAGTGGTTATAATTTGTGAGAATCCAAAAAGATTTATGTGGTTAGTTGGATTAGGGGAACTGTAGGTAACCCAGTCTATATTAGTCACCTAATACTATGGTCTCCTGAGGTAGATGGATAGAGAGGTAACTAAGTATGTTTTCAAGAGTATTGGTATTATTTTCAGGAGGGAGATATGTGCAAATTAGATAGATTTGGAGTTGTTGATTTGAAGTTTGGCAGTGAGGGTTTCTGAACTGGTGTCTGGAGGTAGGTGTATATTGAAGGGTGATACTTGGAGTTTAGATTTGTACAAAATGACTATACCTCCACCCTTTTTGGTTTTACGGTCACATCTTAGGATGTTATAACCAGGAGGGGTAATCTCCTGGTCCAGAGTTGAGGGCTTTAGCCATGTCTCTGTAATGCAGAGAATGTCAAATGAGTGAACATCTAAGAGTGCATGTAGGTTTGTTGTTTTATTGTTTATGCTACGAATGTTAAGGTGATCTGTAAGGAGGGAGTTAGGTGATTTAGATAAGGTAGTGATAACAGGCACTGTTTGGTTTTGTAGGTTATTGGCATTATCAGTAATAGGACCAGGGTTTGGGTGAATATCACCATCTAATATGGGGTGTAGATGAGGATATTCTACGAATTTAAGGAATTTGTCATAATTGTGAGTTTTTTTCATAAGGGAAGTAAGTAAGATGGGTAGCTCTATGATATTTTGGTAATATATAGCTAGAGATGGAGGTTACATTACTGTGGTTGAGGGGGTAGAAGAAAGAAGATGGTAGAGTTTGATGGTAGTGGTGGTGTTCAGGAGGAGAAGAATGTTCGAAGAAGGTTAGTGTGTATGGTATAGTAAGAGAAGTGAGAGTTGTAGTCAAGAGTAGGATGTTTGTGAATATAGATTTGTGTGTTGGGGCCATAGGGATGTGTAGATAAGTGGTGAGGGTAGGTTGTTGGAGGGAGTGTTGTAAGTAAAAGTAGAGTGTGTTACAAGAGGTTGAGTAGGGAGGAAGTGTCTATGTAAACAAAATTGGTTGTAAGAGAGAGCGTTATAAATAAATTTTTTAGTACAGGTTGACATTTAGGGAGATCCTGTCTGGCAGCTCTCCCTCTTCACAGAATACAAAGGTCAAGGTCACAGCTCCAAGCGATACTCTCTCAAGACAGTCTCAGCTTGCTTAGTCTTAACAATTACTAGGGTTAGTGGCAGTGACAATCATTTTAGATGTACTTCTACTCCTATGTTGCAGTATTCTGGTTGTGGGATTTCCCTCCTCAGGTGACCTGTATGTCGGCTCCTATACAAAAGCTTCAGCTTGGCTGTTGCAGCTGCTTGGGGTGTCGCACGTAGGGCCATAAACGAGGTTCCTTAAATGTGACGTCTGTACACAAAGACCTCAGAACTTTTCAGCCACAGACTGACGCATTGTGTGCTTCACTCATTCAATGCAAACGTCTAAAAAGCTAAGTTCCCGTTTCTTCCATTATCTTGCTAAGCATGGTTTGTTATAGCTAGCCATAGCTGATGTCAGCAAAAAATGGTAAATGCCAATGCGGGTGCCAGATTCCCCCATAAAGATTTGCATGACCGCTGTGTTTGCTTAGGGTGGGAGCACGACCACAATGCCTGCTCCATTTGTCAATCAGTTGTACCCAAGACCCTACGCAGTCGTCTGGCTGCCCTTAATCTTTATTTTTAACAACCAACGCCTTAAGCATTTAGCCCTTAGGATGGATCCCAATTCAGAGGAATCGATAGAATCTCTGTGTAATAAGGCCAAGTTTCCTAGGCCCTCTTCTACCGCTCCACTACCGACTGCCCTGCTATCTTCCGATTCAGGAGTTGAAGGGGGCTCAGAAGAACTGTCTACTTCAGCGGTGACCTTTGTGGAAGCTGTTTTGAAGTAGATGACCGGCACGTCCCCAGAAGCCAGCCAGACCCCGACTATCATCGTGGCCGAGGGGAACCAGACTTAGCAGAGCCTCCGACCGGGATCCCTCCTCTGGAAGCTACTTCACTTCTATCGGCATCTGACTCCAGGCGTACGCCCAAGTCCACTCCATCTAAAAGGAAACTAAAGGCCAATCATTTGACCATGACTAAGGAGGGCCTACCTGACTGGCAGTCCTTCACTTCCTCCTTGATGCAGGCCTTTATGCCCCTCAGACCTTTAGCCTCATCTACCGCACCTCTTCCACTGCTAAACCCTAGACCTGCTTCTTCTTTCCCCCAGCCACTCAGGATAGGGAAGAAGAGCAAGACACTGACTCCTCTTCTGAGAAATCCATCTCTTAACACCTCACAAATGGCTTCCCCTCAGGAGTATTACTCCCCAGATGAAGACTCTATTGAGGGAGACTCCCCTCCAGAGGATATTACTTTTAGTGAAACTATCACCAAAATGAAAGAATATTTCAAATAGGACACCTCCCAAATGTCTGAAGCCCAGAAAACGTACTTTAAATTGTTGCATGTAGAAGCCCTCTCATCCTCTGTTATCCCACCTGTCATCCTGCATACTTGGATGCCATTTCCTCTGTATCTGACAGCAGTCTCTCAGCCACCTGCCTCTAAACATCCAGACCGCTTTTACAAGGTGCCTGAGGAACAGAACTTTCTAGTCAAACAACCCCCCCCCCCGGGGGGGGGGGGCAACTGTGATTGCCACATATCCAGACAATCCATACTCATTCTGTCTGCCTCACTCTTAACCACCGACAAAGATAGTAAATCTATGGATAGGATTGGCAAGAAGGTTTACACCTCTTCCACTTTGGCTTTTAGAGCCATCAACTATCAAACTCGTATGACCAAATTTGCTTTGGACCTGGTCTCTCAAGCTGCCACCTTACTAGCCAGTAGTCCTGACTGCCCCACTAAAGCAGACATTTCGTCTAAACTTTCTCTGGCTGCTCAAGTAGCCAGACACTCTTATCAGATGCAGCTATGATGCTGCAGAGGCTTCTGCCCTCTCTGCAGCATCTACCTCTGTTCTCAGGAGATATTCCTGGCTTAGACTTCAGCACCTACCAGAGGACTTTAAGTCTAAGATCCTGGATGCCCCTCTGGACCCCAATTTCCTCTTTGGAAAACAGTCTGCAGATCTGTTCAAAAACCTGTAGGAAAAGAGTAAGGAATTACAAGACATTAAACATTTACTGGTGTCTCCCATACCCAAATACTATAGGAACTACCCGGCCATGCCCACCTTTGTCAGGCGTAACCTGGCCCCTGCTGGATCTGCCTCTTCCAGGACCAGAAGAGGCACAAGAAGGTCTTTCTCTTCCAGGTCAGCTGCCCCTCGGCCTCCCCCTAGGCAGCTCTTTCAAGACAGAGGAGGCCTCAACAATGCATGACTGCCTTGCCCCCCTACCCCTCTGCCCATCTGCCTCACTGCCTTCCATTCTGGAAGACCATCACCACAGACAGATGGGTCTTGGCTGTCATCCAGAAAGGATGCTTCCTTTCCTGGAAGGAAAGGCCACCCCCTAAGAAGCATTCCATTTTGCCAAAAAAATCAAAGGCACCTTTTCCCACAAGTCCTGACAGACCACCTGAATTTGGGTCATAGAACCTGTCCCCTCAGGACTGGAAGGAAAAGGCTTCTGTTCTCGACTGTTCCTGGTCCCAAAAAAGACAGACCATGGAGACCAATTCTAGACCTTTCCTTCCTAAATCTTTTCTTACAGGTGCCCACCTTCAGAATGCTGTCTCCCAAGCCTCCTTCCTCTCATACCTGCCAAAGCTTTCCTGGTCACATTGGATCCAAGAGGCTTACTTCCACATTCCTGTACTACCCTCCCACAGAAAGTATTTGATGTTCTTCATCTCACATTGCTGCAGTCCTTACACTTGGGTAGTCCGCTGTCCTCGGCCGGCCCGAATATCAAAGTATAAGGCTGACGTCGGTCAAGGCGCATTTGACTGACATCAGGACGTCAGGGTACAAATGCGCATGACCGACGTCATATCCTCAGTCTTTTTTGCCGCATGGTCCGATGCAGAAGCAGCGTTGCAAGTGCCGGTTGGCGTTCTGAAATTGTTCGGTTTCGGAGTTTCAGACCGAGTCAAAGTTGGCTAAGTACCCCGTTGGGGAATATTTTAGTTTTTTCTTGCCTCAGTGGTTTACCGGATGTCAGAAAAAGTGAATAATTGTATTTCTTGTGGGAAACAGATACCGCATAGAGACTACCATACTTTGTGTATTCCTTGTTTAGGGCCTGAGCACGACGTTGTGGGGTGTCGCTCTTGTGCTAGATTCAATAAGCGCGCTATAAAGAGAAGGTTAGATTGTGCCAGGTTAGTCTTCGGGAAGCGGTGCAATTATAAAATGCCGTCGGAGGCCCCGACGCCCGCTTCTTCGAAGAAGCGCAAGGACAAAGCAGTTAAGCCTAGGCTAGAAGAACAGTCTGTACCGGACGCCGGTTCTTTAGAGGCGTCGGTGGAGCCGGTGGTTCCACCGGAGGTTTCTTTGGGATCCCAGGGAGAGACTTTGTTATTGCAGGATGTGGCCTCTCAGGAGACAGGTCAGGCTGATGGGGCTTCTCAGGTTACTATACTCCCCTCCCTTCCTAGGGTGGTTAGGCCCTCTCCTTCTGTTTCCAAGGCTTCTCCCAGAGGCAGGCCAGGTTTAGCTTCAGTTGGTGTCACCCCTAGTTCTTCAGGTACTGTGCCCAAGAAGCATATGCTTAAAATGGCAGAAGATTTAATTACTTTAATTAGGGGTTCTTTGCCCCCTCCTGATAAGAGACCTAGGGTGGAACCTGATATAGGGAGTTTTGAGCAGGCTTCGGATGTTTCAGAGTCTTCGGCTGAAGACTTACAGGAGTATTCCCCTTATTCTGATTCTGATGTGGATGATTCTACTCCTTCTGCTTCTCCTCCTGAGGATTTTTCTTTTTCAGAAACTCTTCATTCCATGAGGGAGTATTTTAAGTGGGAAGGTCAGGACTTCTCTGATTCCAGGAAAAGGCTTAGGGAATTTTTGTTTTTACCCCAGCATAGGCCTTTGGCTATACCTCCTGTTTTGGATGTGGTGGGAGATGTTTTTACAGAGGCTTCTCTTAATCCTGATTCTTTGCCTCCTGCTCCTGTTAAACCGGATAGGTATTACAGGGTGCCTGAAGCTCATAAGTATCTTTTTAAGAGTCCTAGGGCAGACCCAGAAACTGTTAGTCAGGGGCCTAAAGGTGTTAAGGCTTCTGTTGTCAAGAATCCGGTTCCTTCAGATAGAGGCCAGGGCCTTGGATAGATGGGGAAAGAAAGTTTATACTTCCTCCACTCTAGCTATGAGGGCTTTGAATTGCCAGTTTCACATGTTGAAATACCAAAACTATCTCCTTTCTCAATTGAAGTCTAAGGTTGATGCTCTGGCGGAAGGTATTGATTGTAAAGAGTTACAAGATTTAGTACATGTTTCTGAACAGGTGGGTAAGCATTCTTTGCAATGTGGTTTTGATGCTGTACAGGCCTCGTCTAGGGTGGCTGCCACTGGGTCAGTTCTTCGCAGGCACGCCTGGCTGAGGGATCAGAATTTATCTGACCATGTTAAAACAAGGATTTTAGATGCTCCTTTACAATCTGATGTGTTGTTTGGTTCTCCTGTTGAGACAGTCTTAAAGAAAATGGAAGACAAGGCTAAGTCTATGCAGACTGTTAAAGATTTTTTGCAAGTTCAGACTCCAAAGTTTAGTAGAAATTGGCCTACTAAGGGGTGGACCTATCCTTCTTATGATTCCCAGTCTAGGGGTAGATCTAGACGTGGTAGGGGCAGAGCTCAGGGCTCTTTCAGGCCTAGAACAGGGAGTTCTCCTGCACAGTCTTCGGGTGAGGGCAGGGGTCAGTCCTTTCGTAAACAGGCCCAATGACCTACCTTTTCCGCTGCCAGAACCTGCTCGTCTGGCAGCACCTTTGGGAGGAAGGTTGGCACTTTTCAAAGAAAATTGGAGTTTAATTACCCAAGACAGATGGGTATTGGATATCATTTACCACGGTTACAGGTTTTATTTTCATACCTTGCCTCCTTTCAAAGGCATGCCAGACGTTCCTCCTCAACAAAGAATAGAGGCTCACAAGCAAATTTCTCTGTTACTCCAAATAGGGGCCATACAGCCGGTCCCTATGCCAGAAGTGGGCCTAGGATTTTATTCTCGCCTGTTCCTAGTACCAAAGAAAGGGAACACGTGGAGACAAATTTTGGACTTCTATCCTCAACACTTATCTGGACATTCCCAAGTTCAAAATGTTGACGTTACAGCAGCTTTTACCTCTGCTGGGCAAAGATCATTGGATGGTAACCTTGGATCTCAAGGAGGCTTATCTTCATGTTCCTATCAGACTGAGTTGCAGGAAGTATCTGCGTTTTCGAGCTGGGACTTCTCATTATCAGTTCTCTGCATTGCCCTTTGGCTTATCTACTGCGCCCAGAGTGTTCACGAAGGTTCTGGCTCCAGTGATAGCTTTCCTCAGGTTAAAAGGAATACAGATCTATCCTTATTTGGACGACTGCCTGATTCTGGCTCATGGAAGGGACGAGCTTCTTCATCATTTGGATTATGTGATAGCAGTGCTAAGATGCCTGGGGCATTCTGTGAACGAAATAAAGTCCAGTCTAGTACCCTCTCAGGACATGTGCTTTCTGGGTGTGAGACTGAATACAGCATCCCAGATGGCCTTTTTGACCCCGGACAAACAAAAGAATCTTTCCCTTTACTTTCATCAGTTGTCTCATCAGTCCAGGCTGACTGCAAGGACAGTCCTTCAAGCCTTGGGGTTCATGGCATCTTGTATTCTGGTGCTTCCCAATGCCAAACTGCATATGAGGAAGCTACAATGGTATCTCAAAAATGTATGGACACAGCACTGCCAGGATTTGGACACTGTCATTCAAATAATACCTTGCATTCAAAATGAATTGTTGTGGTGGGCTCAGGAATGTCACCTAAACAAGGGACTCTCTGTGACCCGGCCAGAGGCGAGTCAGATTCTAACGACAGATGCCTCAGACAAAGCTTGGGGAGCTCATCTGAATGGAAAGTGGATACAAGACAAGTGGCCTGCCAGACTACAACATCTACATATCAACTTGAAAGAGATGTTAGCAGTCCAGTTTGCATTAATAGCTTTCAAGGATTTACTTCTTCCAGGGCAGGTGTTGATTCTAACAGACAACACAACTGTCATGTGGTACATCAACAAGCAAGGCGGAACACATTCTTATCCTCTATGCAGGCAAGCAATGATTTTGTGGGAGACTGCTCTCAGTTTACAGCTAAATCTTCAGGCAAGGTTTCTGCCGGGAGCACAGAACTCCTTAGCAGATGTGTTGAGCAGACGAATTATGGATCCCCACGAGTGGAAATTGGATCCTCATGTATTTCAGAAATTGACAGTGTCATGGGGAACTCCAGACATAGATCTGTTCGCTTCTCCACTAAACCATCAGTTGCCAAAGTTTTGCACAAAAAGGTTTCATCCCACAGCTTGGAAAGTGGATGCTCTTTCCTTCAATTGGAGCAATCTTCATGTGTATGCCTTTCCGCCTCTGCCTCTCCTCCCAAAGGTACTACTAAAGGCCAGACAAGACAAGCCAAAGATGATTTTGATAGCTCCAGATTGGCCTCGACAGCATTGGTACCCATTACTGAGAAGCCTGGTACGGAAGCCTCCATGGCCTTTGCCTTCGATTCCACACCTGTTGTCTCAGGAGGACAGTCATTTGCTCAATGTCAAGCTTCACTCTCTGCACCTAACAGCCTGGCATATTCTGTTTTGAACCATAGTGGGCCTCCACTTCCACAGCAAGTTTTGAATGTTATTTTGGAAGCTAGAAGGCCTAGTACAAGGAAAGTGTACGCAGATAAATGGAAGAGATTTTTATTTTGGAGTGCAGCAAAGGATTTTGATGTTTCTGAGCCTAATTTAAGTGTGGCTCTTCAATATCTTACTGAGTTATTGGACAAAGGTTTGTCCTTCTCTTCTATTAAGGTTCATGCTGCAGCAATTTCGCTCACTATGATTGTGACCCACCATTGTTTTCTCATCCTTTGTTCAAGCAATTTCTTGGAGGGCAAAGAATATAAGACCCCCACGAAGAGCTCCTACTCCTGCTTGGGATCTCAATTTTGTGTTGGAGAAACTCACTCTACAACCTTTTGAGCCTGCAGCTACTGCTGAATTAAAGTTTTTGTCATGGAAGACTGCTTTTTTGTTGGCTATTACCTCTGCAAGAAGGGTTTCTGAGTTGCAGGCCCTTATGGCGGTTGAGCCTTTCTTAATTTTTCATAAGGATAGGGTATCTTTACGTACTAATCCTTCCTTTATGCCTAAAGTGGTTTCTAGTGTGGCTTTAAACCAAACTGTTCATTTACCTACTTTTTATGCAAATCCCCAAAATAAAGGGGAAAAGATTTTGCACACTTTAGATGTACACAGGCAGTTGCGATATTATTTGGACAGAACTAAAGGGTTCAGGCAGTCTCAGCAGTTATTTGTTTCTTTTGCTTTGAGTTCTCAGGGCAAGCCTGTGTCAAAACAAACTATTTCTAAGTGGATTGGGTTTTGCATTGCTTTCTGTTATTCCCATCATGGCAAGGAGATTCCAGCTGGGATTAGGCCTTATTCCACTAGGGCTACTGCCACTTCAACAGCTTTTTGGGGGGTGGCAACTAAGGATATTTTGGAGGCAGCTACTTGGAGTTCAGTGCATACTTTCTCTAGGCATTATCACCTTCCACTGTACTCTAAATCCAGGGCTGGTTTTGCCACTGCTGTTTTGCAGGGCATTTTGGCAGCTCCTGCTTCATTATAGTTTGGCCATCCTCCCTTACCTCTGCTTTGGGATTCTACCCAAGTGTAAGGACTGCAGCAATGTGAGATGAAGAACATAGTACAGTTTTGTACCTACCATAAATGTAGATGTTCAAGATCCACATTGCTGCAGTCCAATTTACCCTCCCTCCTTCCCTCTGTAGTTTGAGGCGGTTGTGTGGGTTGGGTTGTCAATATGAGGTATATTGTATATATTGTATATATTGTACATATTTTTAGTGTTAGGATGGTTGGTTGTTTGGTTGTTGTCTTTGGGTTTTGACCTTTATTTTTAGGGTCTTCTGACATCTGGGGCAAGAAAAGACTGAGGATATGACGTCGGTCATGCGCATTTGTACCCTGACGTCCTGATGTCAGTCAAATGCGCCTTGACCGACGTCAGCCTTATACTTTGATATTCGGGCCGACCGAGGACAGCGGACTACCCAAGTGTAAGGACTGCAGCAATGTGGATCTTCGAACATCTACATTTATGGTAGGTACAAAACTGTACTTTTCTCTGAACTCTCATTTCCAATTTACTGACTTGCCATTTGGTCTGTCCACTGCCACCAGAGTATTCACAAAATGTCTGGCACCTGCCATTGCCCATTGCAGAACACAGGGAATTCAGATTTAGAAACCCATTCTGGACATCTCCTATTCACCATGTCCCTTTACAGAATCTGGGGATTACCCTCAAACTACCAAAGTCATCCCTAACCTCAGAGCCAGACACGACATTTCGGGGCTGCAGAATCAGGACAGACCTAATGAAGGCATTTCTTCCCCAAGACTGTCAGCTCCATGACCTCCCATTTCAAAGCCCTGCTACAGACCCATGTAATCACTGCAAGGCAATTTCTAAAGACCCTGGGCCTTATGGCAGCAACCATCCCTATGCCTCCACTTGCCAGATTGCATATGCGAAAGCTACAGTGGTATCTAAAAAACCTTTGGTCCCAGCCCAAGCATCCCCTGGAACAAGAAATCACACTCTCTTACCCTGCCTAAAGGCAGAGGTTCACTGCATCAGACTCAGGATGGGGAGCCACCTTGGCATCCCACAGGGTTCAAGCAGAAGGGCATCCTTTTCTGAAGGCCAAACACGTCAGTGTGAGAGAAATGACAGCAGTTCTCTTGGCCCTGAAAACCTTCAACCCCCTGCGTCTACCAGCTGTGCTCCTAATAGTTACAGACACCATAGTGATGTGGTATCTCAACAAACAGGGAGGGACAAGAGCTTTACCTCCTATGCAGACTGACCTTGCAGATTTGTGAGCTAGCCTCTTGCCACAACCTGTCCCTGCAAGCATCCTACATCCCCTCGCAGGACAATAAACAGGCAGACCTTCTGAGCAGAACATCCTCCCCACAACACGAATGGATGCTGGACAAGACTGTCTTCCTGGATATAGTTCACCAGTGGGGCATTCCTCAAATAGACGTGTTTGCCTCCCCCCAGAACAGACAATTGCAGACCTTCTGCACCAAGACCTACTCCCCATCTAGCCTGGAACATAGACGCTTTCAGCATCTCTTAGGAGAAATTTGTATCCCCCCCCAGTTTCACACTGTTTCAAGAAGTCGTCCTGAAAGTTGAGAGAGACCAAACAAAATCTTGTTGGTGACTCCCTACTGGCCAAGGCAGCACTGGTTCCCCCTATTTCACAATCTAGCCAAGGGTAGTCACCACAAGTTACCCCACAAGGTGGACCTTTTGAAGCAACAAAAGGGAACTCTCATCCACCCACACTTGCAGATGCTGTCACTGACTCTGTGGGTGATAAACCATTAATTCCCTTCAGGCACCAGTACTCCGAGGACATGCTTTCAGTCCTGAGGGAGGCCAGGAAACCTACTACAAGAAAATCATACCTAGCTAAATGGGAAATATTCTCAAACTGGTGTCTGGACAAGGGTAGGGACCCATGCATTGCAGACCCCCCCCCCCCAGTCTTAGCTTGTGTGTCAACTTATTAAAGGTGGACCATCATACTCTTTATCTCTCTGCAATCTCAGCCTGCCTACCCCTAGAACCACCCCTGCTAGCCAGGCTCAATGTTAAGAGTTTCTTAAAAGGGGTCCTACACATTAGACCTCCAAGGAAACCCGTCCCACACCCTGGGACCTAAACTTCATTCTGGAAAATCTATAACACAGCACCCCTTCAAATGTGTACCTGGAAAACAATCCTGCTAGTGGCAATAACTTCATCCAGAAGTGTGTCAGAACTACAGGCCTTAATGGCCTGCCCCCCTTACACGACTTTCCGCAATGACAGGGTAACACCTAGAACCAATCCTGCTTCATGCTTAAGGTGGACAATGAATTGTCATTAAACCAGTCTTTTCACCTGCCCACTTTCGTCCCTCTCCCACCAACCAAGGTGAAAGGATTCTTCACTTCCTGGATGTGCACAGACAGTTGAGATTCTACCTGGACAAAGCAAAGTCCTTTAGGAAAGCCACTCAACTCTTTATTTCATACCACCCCAGGGCTATGGGTAAGGCAGTCTCCAAACAAACCATTGCCTGCTGGATCAGAAAAGCCATTTGCTTCTGTTACTCTCACCATGGCAAAAAAACTCCCAGTAGGAGTCCAAGCTCACTCCACAAGGGCAATGGCAGCCTCCAAAGCCTTCATTAAAGGACTGGACACTGCTTCCATTTTGGAAGCAGCTACATGGTCTACCATACACACCTTCACCAAACACTACAAACTTGACAATGTCTCCAGAGCACAAGCAGGGTTTGGCATGGCAGTCCTGCAAGGATTCTTAGAATCAGCGTTTTCTTCCACCACCCTTCTTCCATCTAAGCTTTGGTACTCTCCCTCAACCAGAATACTGCAACATAGGAATAGAAGGACATAGAATAGTTGTGTAAAATCTTACCGTAACCATAGATGTCCTCTTCCATGTTGCAGTATTCCTTCCCTCTTTCCGTAATCCCCTTTCTTTACCCAGTGCAGCATATCCTTAGCTTCCTAGTACCATACTCTCTGGACTGGGAGCCTATGAAAAGTACATGAGGGCCATATGGCCCTCTACCTGACGTCACTGGCATAGACTCCTGCTGGGTCTTCTACTCCTTCTTCTGGGCTTTCAAGTTCTGAGGTCTTTGCATGCAGCCATCACATTTAAGGAACCTGTTTTATGGCCCTACATGTGATGTCCCACACAGCTGCAACAGCCAAGCTGAAGCTTTTGTATAGGAGCCGATGTGCGGGTCACCTGAGGCGGGAAATCCCACAACCCGAATACTGCAACATGGAAGTAAAGGACGTCTATGGTTTTGGTAAGATTTTACACAACTATTCTTTCCCCTGGCAAGATTTCACATGAGGCTGCATCAGTGCCTTTTAGCGTAACTGTGGTCTGTGTTAACTCACCCCATGTCTTATCTAGTCTGCATAACAAATAGATGCAAGCAAGATCTGGATTGGCGGATGATGCCAGAAGAGGAGTTATGGAGTCGCCCCTTTTCACCCGCTCAGCCCAAGGCCGTAGTGACTATGGATGCATCCCTGATGGGGTGGGGGGCATTTTCATGGAAAGACCGTCCAAGGCACTTGGTCCCCCTAGAGTCTAATTTGCATAGCAATGTCCTGGAACTGAGGGTGGTGCTTTTAGCGTTGCAAGCATTCGAGTGTGCCCTTCTGTCGGGGACAATTGCTATCCAATCAAACAACATGTCCATTGTCTGCTACATCAGCAAACCGGGAGGAATCGGATCCTATCCATTATGTTGGAAAGCCATGAGAGTGTGGCAATGGGTGGTCACCTCCAACCACTTACTGATAGCAATGCACATTCTCAGGAGTTCCAACGTGATTGCGGACAAACTGAGCTGATGCATTCTCCTGCATCACAAGTGGTCACTCAATCCAATAGTGGCGCCGGAGAGCATTCAACATTGGGGTCAGGCTTGCTGCGAACTGTTTGCATCTCCCACAACCCACAAATGCTGTAGGTATTTCACCCTAATCCCTCCCTCCCTTAGTGGGAGTCCCCGAAAGATACTATCCTGCACGATTGGCCCCTGGGACTGCTTTATGCCTTTTCTCCCATTTCCCTAATACCCCCAGTTCTTGAAGAAAGCACAAAGGTTGAGAAGCAAAGGGATCCTCATTGCACCCTATTGGCCCCGTCAAGTCTGGTTGTCCTTTCTTTGGCCACACCTTGTTCACCATCCGTGGATGTTGGACCCAACTCAGGGTCTCCTGTCGCATCTGCAGGGGCAGGTCCGTTCCAACCTACCAACTCTCAAGCTGACCACTTGGTACCTCCACTTCTGGTAGTTGCCGGGCAGAATAATCTGTCTTCCCCAGTACAAAAGCTACTTCTGGCTTCCCATAAACCTTCCACCAGGAAAGTTTATCTTAGTAAATTTAACAGATTTGTGATGTGGTCTCAAGGAGAATGTGTAGACCTCTTTTCAGCCTCTGTTAATAAGGTGTTGGAATATTTGTCAACTTTACTCCAGTCAGGAGCTTCAGCTTCTATTAGTGTTCATTTGGCGCAATTTCAGATTTCCATAATGACTTAGATGATTTTTCCCTGATATCTCATCGCCTCTGCAAAACATTCCTAAAGGGAGTTACTCATTTAAAGCCACCTTTTAAAGAGCCCATTGAACCTTGGAATTTGATGTTAGTCTTACAAACTTTGACTCATCAGGCCTTTGAGACAGCAGCCACCTGTGATATAAAATTTTTGTCTTGGAAGACCTTATTCCTGGTAGCCATCACTTCAGCCAGGAGAATATCAGAATTGCAAGCCTTGTGTTTAAAGTGCTCATAATCATTTTTCATAGAGGGAGAGCATCACTTAGGACTTGACCCTTCCTTTCTACCCAAAGTTGTCTGAGTCAAATATTAACCAATCCATTGACCTGGCAGTTTTCTTCCCAAATTTTTTCAAACAAAGCCGAATATTGCTTGCATTTGTTGGATGTATACAGACAGTTATGCTTTTACTTGGGCAGAACAAACTCCTTCAGAAAATTGGACCAACTGTTCCTGTTTTTTTCAGGTCCTCCCCTAGGCAATACAGTTGTCGAAATGGTTGAGAGATTGTATCACCTTTGTTTATCATCAAAATAAAATGAGTCTGTCAACTAAAGTCAAGGCTGACTCTACCAGCTCAGTTTCCACTTCAGTTGCCTTTCATTCTAGAGTCTCCATGGATGACATTTGTGCAGCAGTTACGTGGGCTACCCCTCATACCTTTATCACTCATTACAAATTGGATATGGTCTCCATGGGAAGAGCGTCCTTTGGCTCTATAGTGCTCAGGAATACCCTTCCATAGGGCCTCCTGGGACAAAAAGCTAGGACTCTGTCCCAGCTGTCATGAATGAATGAAGACTGACAACATCAGATAAAGAAGTTATAATGTCCTCCTTTTCCTATGTTGCAGTATTCATACTGTGGGATTTCCATACCTCAGACAATCTTATGTCTGCTCCTATACAAAAGCCTAAGCCTGGCTGCTGCAGGTGCGTGGGACGTCACATGTAGAGTCATAAACCAGGGGCCATAAATGTGACGTCTGCACGCACAGACCCCAGAACTTTTTAGCCGCAGACTATGTATGTTTTGTCCATTCCGCTCCTTAGACCGAAGACTTCTGATAAAGATAAGTACCCTGTTAGGGTTCTCGTTTTTCTTTTTACTTGTTTGGTTGCTGTAGGTTTTCTTTAGCTATTTAGCCAATGTCTGAGAAAAGGAGCAAATGTAATTGTGGGCATCAGATTCTACATAAGGACTCGCACAACAAGTGCGTGTTTTGCTTAGGTGAGGAGTACAACCGTAAGGCCTGCTCCATTTGTATGTCATTCGTACCAAAGACCCTGTGCAGCCATCTAGCAGCTTTAAATTTGTATCCTGAGAATCAGAGTTTGAAACACGTTCATAGGTAGGTACTAGGCTATTGGCCCTATGGCCCCTATATAAGCCTAGCCAAAAATGTACCCTGGCTTTCACCCCACAAGAAGATTATTTTCCTGTGCCCCTGTCGATCAGAGCCACAGAAGTGATCCTTGGGGTGAATTTTCTATTTCCCATCCAGTCATCAAGATTTTTCTTGAGTGCTAATGAGGAGCTCGGTTTGATATAGATAGGTAGTTTGTTCCAGAGTATAGGAAGTCTCTGGGACAGGAATCTATCCCTCAAGGTTTAGGTCCCTAGAGCGAGTAGCTCAGAGGGATTGGGATTTCTTTAAGTGGAGCATGTCCAACAGCTCTGGGTTTGACATAGCTTTGTATGTTAGGCAGAGATCGCCTCTGAGTAGGAGGTATGCGACTGAGTAAAGCTGGAGTTTTTTGAGGGTCTGCGTAGGGCATCTGTTTGAGGCCAGTAATCCTCTTTGTGAGGTATTTCTGTGGCCTTTCCAGATGTTCGTTTCACTGTTGCAGTCATTACATTTGGGTAATCTGCTGGCAGGTTGCCTTCAGTCGGCCTGAATTTCAAAGTCTTGGGTCCTGCGTCTGTTGTGGTCTCTTCTTCCATGACATCAGGTTGTCAGGGGTATAAAACAAGCAGCTGATGCAATTTTCTTTAGTCATTCTTGCCGCGCAGTGCCTGAAGCAGAAGCATTTCGCAAGTGCTGGTCGTAGAGTTTGAGTTTCAGAACCGAAGTCTTCACTAAAGCGAAGTACCCCATTGGGGAAAAAATTTTCTTGCTCCATACAGATGTCAGAAAAAAGTTAATAATTGCATTACTTGTGGGAAGCAAATACCTCATAAGGATTTCCATTTATACTGTGTTCCTTGCCTAGGCCCTCATCACAACGTGCTTGGCTGTCGGTTTTGTGCTAGATTTAACCAATGCACTATTAAGCGTCTGTATAGTTTTGCCTCAAAGTATTTTGGAAACAGATTTAACTACCCAGAAATGTCTGATAGTAATCCGACTACTGGAGTACATACACACAAAGAAAAGGACAGAGAGACAGTCGAGGTCCAAAACCGATGACGAAGCTTCTCCTAAGCCAGTCGCTGGTTCGCCGGTACTCAGTGAGGTGCTTTTGCAGCCCCTGATACCCGCTGCTTTTGAGTCGCAGGCCCCTACTGGCACCCATGTGGAGTCCGGCATGCCGCGAGATACTGAAAGTATTGGACCCACGGATGTATCTCCCTCTGATGGGTCCAGAGCCCCTGAGCAGGCACCGGCTTCTGAGGGTGTATTCAGGCCTCAACATTTGTATATCAAACTGACAACAACTGCAAAACCAAAGACAAAAGCAACTTCTAAAACTAAAAACCGATGCATGAACCACGTGCACAGGCCTCTATGCCTAAAAAACAGATTATCAAAATGGCTGAAGACCTTATTACCTTGATCAGGGGTTCCCATCCCCCTCCAGATAAGAGGCTTAGGCAAGACACTGATTATGAATATTCAGATCAGGTTTCTATTTCTTCTGATTCCTCTTCTGATCAGGAATCATCTATTCCTCCCTATGAGGATTCTGATGTAGAGGAGTCTATACCATCTGCATCACCTCCTGAGGATTATTCATTTGGAGAAACCTTGCATACTTTGAGGGAGCATTTTCACTGGGAGAGTTAAGACTTCTCAGAATCAGAAAAGAGGCTCAGGGATTTCCTTCTCCCTCAGCACAGGCCTTTAGCCATACCCCCTGTTTTACACATTGTGGATATGTTTTCAGAGTCAAGCTTGACCCCTGACTCCTTACCTACGGCTCCCAGCAAGCCTGACCGATATTACAGGGTCGCTGACTCTTACAAATTTTTATTTAGATATCCTGCTGCTAATCCTGAAACTATTTCACAGGGTCGAAAGGGAGTTAAGGCCTCAACAGCAAAAAATCCTACCCCCTCTGACAGAGATTCAAGGACACTGGATAGATGGGGGAAAAAAGGTTTATACATCTGCAACCTTGGCAGTTAGGGCCTTAAACTGACAGTTTCATATGCTCAAGTATCAACAACATGTTATGGGATTGCCGAAACAGAAAATGATGTTGATTTCTGAATGTGCAGAAAATAAAGAATTGCAGGAATTATTGCATGCAGCTGAACAGTTTGGAAAGCATACTTTGCAATGTGGTTTTGATTCATTAGAAGCCTCCTGCAGGGCCGCAGTTACTGGATCTGTGATTAGGAGGCATGCCTGGCTAAAGTAACAAAATTTGCCTGATCATGTTAAAGCTGAATTAGTAGATGCACCTTTACAGCATGATACTCTATTTGGTATTAAGGCAGAAGAGGTTTTAAAGAAAATGGAAGACCAAGCTAAGTCTATGCAAACTGTAAAAGACTTCTTACAAGTGCAGCCACCAATATTCAGTAGACACTGGCCTACAAAAAATTGGTCCTTTCTTGTGTCAAAGGTCAAAGGGGCAAATCCAGGCACCCTAAGGGTTCCAGATACCAGGCACAAGATTCATACAGGTCAAAGCAATGGGGCTCTTCTACCTCCAAATCTGGAGGAGATAAAGCACAAACCTACAGAAAACCGTCCCAATGACTTCCCTTTGCCTTCACCAAGCACTTAACTTTTGGCAGCACCCTTAGTGGGAAAATTAGCACTTTTTGCTCAAAATTGGCAGTTAATAACACAGGACAAGTGGGTGCTAAACATAGTATCACAGGGGTACAGATTCCATTTCCATAGTCTGCCAATGGCAAATGGTTGGCCAGATCTGCCAAAAAATCAATGGGCAGAGGCACAGAAACTGGTTACGTCCCTCATGGATATGGGGGCCATTCAGCCAGTACCAGAACAGGAAAAAGGACAAGGTTTTTACTTGACTGTTCTTGGTACCCAGAAAGGACAAGGCCTGGCTGCCAATACTGGATTTATTGATTTTGAGCACATACCTGGACATTCCAAAATTCAAAATGCTGACTTTGCAGCAGCTTCTGCCCATGCTGGGCAAGAAAGCTTGGCTGGTGACATTCGACCTAAAAGAGGCATACCTGCATGTCCCAGTAAGGCAGTCGTGCAGAAGATACCTCAGATTCAAGGCTGGCTTAATGCATTACCAATTCTCTGCACTGCCATTTGGCTTATCTACTGCGCCCAGAGTCTTCACGAAGAGCATTTTGCAGACAAAGTATTCAAATAATAGAGCCTGGCACCAGTAATTGCATTTTGCAGGCAATGAAGTATTCAAATATATCCTTACTTGGACGATTGTCTCATTGAAACAGAGAATAAGGGCATTCTTCTTCAACACCTGGCGTTTGTGAAAAGGCTTCTAACATGCCTAGGGTACACAGTAAACGAAGAGAAATCACAGCTGGTACCCTTTCAAAAGATAACATTCCTGGGTGCAAGCTTGAATACAACTGCCCAGATGGCTTACCTCATGCCAGACAAGCAAAGGCAACTGACTGCTTATTTCAAACTGTTGGCAACAAAAACCCAGTCTTCTGCAAGACAAATTCTGCAGGCTCTGGGCTTCATGGCATCCTGCATCTTACTAATTCCATATTCAAGACTGCATATGAGGAAACTTCAATGGTACCTAAAAAGTTTATGGAGTCAACATTGTCACAGTCTGGAAACAATGATTCCTTTCATTCCCTGCCTGCAACAGGAGTTTCTATGGTGGGCAAAGGCATGTCACCAAAACATGGGACTGCCCTTCACTCTACACCCTGTCAGCCAAACCTTAACAACAGACACATTAGATTAAGCCTGGGGGGCCCACATGGTGGGAAGATGCATTCAGGACATATGGACCCCAAAACAAATGCATCTACATATCAACCAGAAAGAGATGCTAACTGTTCAAAATGCCCCAACAGCCTTCAAGGACTTACTTCATCCAGGACAACTACTGATAGACAGACAACACCACAGTCATGTGGTATATAAACAAGCAAGGGGGCACACATTCATACCCCCTTTGCAGATTAGCCATGGCACTGTGGGACACAGCTTTGACTTACCAAATACATCTTCAAGCTCAATTCCTGCCAGGAAAGCAAAACTCTGGCAGATTTAAGCAGAAACCTTATGGATCCTCACGAGTGGAAACTAGATCCACAAGTCTTCAGCATGATAACAAAGAAATGGGGGAGCCCAGACATAGATCTATTTGTCTCCCCTCAAAATTATCAATTGAAAAGATTCTGCACAAGGACTTATCACAGACAAGCATGGAAAGTGGATGCCCGATCCTTCAGTTGGAAAAACCTATCAGTTTACGCCTTTCCTCCACTGCCTCCTCTTCCCAAGGTCCTTCTAAAAGTCAGACAAGAGAAACCAAAGATGATACTAATTGCCCCGGACTGGCTCTGCCAATACTGGTACCCAAACCTAGGGAACTTGTCTTAGTACCCAGCTTGGACCTTACCTTAAAGATCTCAACTACTGTCCCATGGCTGATCATGTAGTTATACAAACAACACCTCTCATTTGGAAGCCAGAAGGCCTAGTACTAGAAAATCTTATGCTGATAAATGGAAGAGATTCTGTGCTTGGAATCAAGCACAAGGAACTGATACAGCAGAAACAAATATTCCTCAGATATTACAATACTTGACTGAGATGCTTGACAAAGGCCTCTTTTTCTCATCAATTAAAATCCATGCCTCTGCCATTTCGGCTCATTACAGTACAGAGCCACCAATCTTTTCTCTTCCTTTACTAAAGCAGCATCTTGTAGGAGCCAAAAATTTAAGGCCTCTTAGAAGATCACCAATACCTGCATGGGGACCTCAGTTGTGTTAGAAAAGCTCACCATGCCTCCATTTGAACCAGCTGCTACTGCTGTTATAAAGTTCTTATCATGGAAAACCTCTCTGCTACTAGCAATTACTTCAGCAAGAAGAGTCTGAGCTACAGGCCCTCATGGCTGTGAAGCCTTTTATCATATTTTATCCAGACAGGGTGTCTGAGGGCAAATCCAACATTTATGCTTAAGGTGTTTTCCATTGTGGCTCTTACCCAAACTATTCTTCTGCCAACCTTTTATCCAAATCCGCAGAACAAGGGGGATAGAATTCTGCATTCCTTGGACGTACACAGACAGCTAAGATTCTGCTTGAGCAGGACTAAAGCTCTAAGAAAAACTGAGCAATTACTAGTGACAGCAGGATCAGAAGGAAAGGCTGTTTCAAAGCAGACTGTTTCAAAGTGGATAAGCCACTGCATTCGTTTCTGCTACTTACACCATGGTAAACCTGTGCCCAAGGGCATTAGGTCTCATTCCAGCAGAGCTGCAGCTACTTCAGCAGCCTTTCTCAGGAGTACCAACCAAAGACATCCTAGAGACTGCTACTTGGGAGTTCTTTTCACACCTTTGCAAAGCATTATCGTTTGCCTCTTTATTCCAATTCCAGGGCAGGCTTTGCCACTGCAGTTCTGCAGGGCCTTATAGCCACACCTAATGCTGTTTAGCTCCACCCTCCCAACCATAGCTTTGGAATTCTACCCAAATGTAATGACTGCAACCGTGAAACATGAAGATAATACAGTTGTGTATACTTACCATAAATGTAGATGTTGGAGTATTCACTGTTGCAGTCCAGGTTACCTGCCCAACATCCCCCCTTTCATTCTGGAGTTTCTTTCCTTCTCATCTTCTACAACCTATGTGGCGTATTTGCTTGTAGATGAAGGTAAAGTTTATATTGATGCATGTATATATATTTTTGCTACCTTTTTGGGGGCACCTGACATCTGTGGCAAGAAAAACTAAAGAAAATAGCGTCTGCTGCTTGTTTTATACCCCTGACGACCTGACATTGTGGAAGAAGAGAGAGCAACCATTGCAGGACCCAAGACTTTGGAGTTCAGGCCGACTGAGGGCAACCTGCCAGCAGATTACCCAAATGTAATGACTGCAACAGTGAATACACTCTAACATCTACATTTATGCTAAGTGTACACAACTGTACTTTGTTGTAGATGTCTTGTGAGGTACATACCAAAAGGGGCGTTGTACTCTATAATGGGTCTAGCCTTGCTCGCAGAATGGATCCTGAGTAGGCCACCCAAACTGAACAACTGAGGAAGAAGACGAAGGTTCCAGGCCTAACTCCATTACCGCTATGCCATCGGACGTCCCACCAACTACCAATTATGGGCCGTGGGACAGCTGATTCTTCTGTCCGCTTCAACAGATCCTCTGGATGAGGCCATTGCTGTAGCTATGAGGGAGCACGTCAGTTGAGCCGACCCAGACGGCCTCAACCGACGTCGAGGGGGAACCAGTACTTGGTCAGCCGTTCGAGACCCCTTCTGCTCCATCACAGACCTTGGTTACTAAGCCAACTCCAACTAAGGAAAAAAAAAAAAAACACTTGAGCCCTATGATGCAAGACACTCCAGACTGGCAGACGTTCAGTTCCTTACTGCAGGCCTTCATGGCATTTAGGCCTACAGGCCCTACTCCCACAGACATTCTATTGATGAGCCTAAGACCAGCCTCTGCTTCTTCCCTTCCCTTAATCAGTACTTAGCAGGGAGAAGTAGTAGAACCTGAACTAGAAGACTCCTCTTTTGGGGAATCTATTTCTCATGCGTCTCAAATTGCCTCTCCTATGTAGTATTACTCCCTAGACGAAGACTTAATTGAGGGTGATTCCCTGCAGAGGATATTACCTTTGGTGAAACCATCACAAAAATGAAAGAGTACTTAAAGTGGGATACTACCTTGATGCCAGATACCCAGAAAAGATATTTTGAGCTTCTACAGTCAGAATCCCCCTCAGATATTCCCCCTGTTCTACCAGCCTTTCTAAACACCTTTAATGCTGCATCCAAGAACCCAGACTCCCAACCACCTGCCCCTAAAAGGCTTGATAGATTTTATAAAGTTAGATGAGCAGAAGTTTCTTGTGAAACCTCCCATGGCTGGACCCGGCTGTCATTGCTGTGTCTACTGAGAGACAATCTAGGCAGTTACCCTCTGCTTCTCTTTTTGCCCACAGATAAGGACAGCAAGACTATGGACAGAATGGGTAAGAAAGTTTATTACTTAGTCCACCTTAGCCTTTAGGGCTATTAACTACCAAACACACATGGTAAAATATGCCTTAGACCTTGTGCCCCAGGCCGCCTACTTGCTGGCTTCTACCCTTGACTGTCCCACTAAAAATGAAATTGCATCAAAACTGTCCTTAGCTGCTCAAGTAGCCAGATACTCTTAAGTGCAGCTCTGATGCTGCAGAATTATCTGCCAGGTCTGATTCATCCGCATCTCTTTTGTAGATACTCCTGGCTACGCCTCCAACCCCTTCCAGAGGGCTTTAAATCCAAGATTTTGGATGCTCCTCTAGACCACAATCTCTTGCTTGGCAAGAATTCAGCAGAACCTTTCAGAAATTTACAAGAGATGAGTAAAGAACTTCAAGACTTCAAACAGATGATGCTGGTGTCCCCCTTTCCCAAGTACTGCAGGAACTACCCTGCTAAGGCTGACTTTGTAAGGAAAACTCCTCTTCTAGACCTCGTAAAGGGTCCAGGAGATTGCCTTACTCCAGACCTCCTAATTCACAGGGCCCTGACAAGCAGCCCTTTCCTAACCAAAGATGTTCCACTTCAGCTTGACTGCCTGAATCAGCTCCCTCTGTCCACCTGCCTCACAATATGCCTTCATTTGTGGAAAACAATTACCAAAGATAATTGGGTGCTCTCCATTATCCAGAAAAGATACTTTCTTTCTTGGAAGGAAAGCCAAGGCCGAAAAGGATTACCTTCCCCCCCAAGAAACCAGCTACATTTATTCCCTCTCATATTGAAATAACTCCTGACTCTAGTAACTATAGAACCGGCTCCCTCAGGGCAGGAAGGAAAAGGCTTCTATTTCCACCTTTTCCTTGTCCCCAAAAAGGATGGCCCTTGGAGGCCAATCCTGGACTTAACCTATCTAAGCCTGTTCCTAAAGGTTCTGCCCTTCATGATGCTCTCCCTACAAACCTTACTACTCCTCATTCCACCCAAGGCCTTCATGGTCACCCTGGATCTAAAGGATGCCTACCTGCACATCCCTATCAGACTCTCCCACAGGAGGTTTCTGCGTTTCACTTGACACACTTCACACTTTCAGCCTACAACCTTGCTCTTTGGCTTGTCTACTGCTCCCAGAGTATTTACAAAGTGCCTGGCCCCTGCCATTGCCTATTTCAAAACCAAGGGACTCCAAATCTACCCTTACCTAGACATTCTCATTCTGGCAGAATCAGAATCCACCCTGCAAAACCATCTCAAATTCACAATGACTGTCCTCCACAACCTGGGCTTCACTATCAACCTCCAGAAGTCCTCACTTCTTCCGCAGCAGGACAAAGTTTTCCTATGCTGCAGAATAAGACCAGACTTAATGAGGTCCTTTCTCCCACTGGACAAAGTACATTCTCTATCCATCCACTTTCAAGGCCTACTTACAAAGTTCCATCTCTCTGCATGACAATTTCTGCAAGTCCTAGGTCTCATGACAGCAACCATTCCCATGCTCTCATTAGCCAGGATGCACATGAGAAAATTTAAATCGTACCCAAAAAATGTATGGTCTCAAAACCAGCATTCACTGGACAAGCTTATTCTCCTCCTGTCCTTCCTAAAAGCAGAACTAAAGTGGCAGTTTCATCAGGTTTCACAGAACCAGGGTATCCCACTCCAGTTGCCACCCATCACTCAAACCATGCACATAGATGCATCAGATCTTGGGTGGGGTTCAAAGGCTTCAGGGTACAACAGCATTGGGACCCTGCACTTCTAAAACAACACTTCAGTGTCAAGGGAATGTTGGCAGTTTTGTTGGCTCTCAAAGCCTTCCTGCCAGCCTTACAGCCAGGCCTGCTACCCATCGTGACAGACAACAGAACTGTCATGTGGTACCTCAACAAGTAATGAGGGACAAAGGTGTACCAATTAAGCCAGATAATTTTGTGAAATAGCAACCAGACACAACCTATTGCAGCAGGACTCTTGCGTCCCCTCTCAGGAAAACAAACAAGCAGACTTGCTCAGCAGAACATCCTCCCCTCAGCATGAATGGATGTTGCACAGTAAAACTTATTAGACTGTTCACCAGTGGGGCACACCTCAAGTGGATCTGTTTGCCTCTCTCCAGAACAGACAACTAAACAGATTTTGCTCCAGGGATCACACTCCACTAGCATGGATGGTGAACGCCTTCAGCTTTCCATAGAAGGGGATGTTCCTGTACACCTTTCCTCCCTTCCCCCTAATACACCAGGTCCTGCTGAAGATCAACAAGGACCAACCAGGAATTTTTCTGGTGACTCCCTATTGGCCAAGGCAACACTGATTCCCCCTTCACTGCCTAGCCAAGGGCACTCCCCACAAGATGTCCTTCAAGAATGCAACTGCAGTCATAACATATGGGTTGTCCTGCCTCAGGCAGCCCTCGGTCGGCCGGATTCCAAAGTCTGGGTCCGGCGTCGGCTGGTGTCACCTCCTCTCCGACGTCAGAGCGGCTGAAGTATAAAGGCATCGGCCGACGCCATCTTCTTCAGTCTTTCTTGCCGCGCGGTGCCCGAAGCAGAAGCAGTTCGCAAGTGCCGGTCGGTCAGCTCCTGTGTTTTCAGTTCCGAAGTCATCTAAAAGCTAAGTACCCCATTGGGGAACATTTTTTCTTGCCTCAGCCGATGTCAGAACAAATTGAGAAAGTTAATAATTGTTTGTCTTGTGGTAAACAAATACCTCATAAGGACTTCCATTCTTACTGCCTTCCTTGCCTGGGCCCAGACCACGACGTCTCGGCCTGTGCTTGCTTTAATAAGCGCACTCTCAGGCGCCGGGCAGAATTTGCCGAAGACTTTTTCGGTGAATCTTTCGTGTATATTATGCCGTCGGATCAACAGACAACTCAATCTACCAAAAAACGAAAGGACCGGGACCGACATCCTCGGCCCGCGTCCACCACCGATGCAACTCCTAAATCCTCCGCTAGTGCTTCGGTCCCTTCGGAAGCGGTAATTCAACCGCTCCAGGCCAACGACACAGCGTTAACACGTCCTTCGGTCTCGGAGACCTCTCCAGTGCTGGTTGTTGATTTTCCTCCGGAAACCGAAGTTCTGGATCTACCCGACACCATTCCCGTAGACAAGGTTACTCCTGCATGTAGGGCTGCAAGGCCTCCTGTATCCATGTCCATCAAGACCTTTGCACGTGCTAAGGCTGCCAGCCAGGCCAAGGCCCATCCTAAACCTGCTGCTCAGGCCCCTCCTGATAAACAGATCATGTCTCTTGCTGCAGATCTTATTTCTCTTATCAGGGGGTCTCAGCCTCACCCAGACAGAGGTTCTCGGCCACCTGCAGAGAAAAGGCCCAGAACTGAGCAGGCTGACAAACCTCTCTTCAGATGAAGCCTCTGGGGATTCTGAACATTCAGATACCCAAGAAGAATCCTTCCAGGCCTATGAGGACTCTGGTGCTGAGGAATCAATTCCCTCTGCCTCCCCTCCAGAGGATTTCTCGTTTGGTGAAGTCCTGCACTCTGAGGGAACATTTTAAATGGCAGGGTCAGGAATTCTCTGATTCCAGGAAAAGGCTACGTACCTTCCTCAAGCTTCCCCAGCACAGACATTTAGCTATTCCTCCAGTTATGGATGTTTTGGATGATGTTTTCTCTGACTCCAGTGCTAACCCTGATACTCTCCCCCCTGCTCCTGTCAAGCCAGACAGATATTATAGGGTCCCTGACACTCACAAACATCTCCTTAAGGCCCACTCTGTGGATCTAGAAACTATTTCACAGGGCCCCAAGGGAGTGGCTGCTTACACTGCCAGCGGATAGGGAAGCTAGGTCCCTGGAGAGATGGGGTAAAAAAGTTTATACCTCTACCACCCTAGCCATGAGGTCACTTAACTGCCTTTTTCATATGTTTCAGTACCAGGATTTTTTACTGGATGATTTACAGAAAAAGCTAGCCTCTTCTGAGCCTATTGATAGAAAAGCATTGCAGGATCATATACATAACACTCAGCAGGTTAACATTCATTTTCTTCAGTGTGGTTATGATGCATTGGAGGCTTCATGTAGGGTGGCTATGACTGGGGCTGTGATACGTAGACATGCTTGGTTAAAAGATCAGCCATTGCCAGACCATGGTAAAGTAAAGTTACTTGATGCACCTCTGGAAAAACAGAAGCTTTTTGGTGCTAATGCACAAGATGTGTTAAAATCCATTGAGGAAAAAGCTAAGTCAGTACAGACAGTCAAGGATTTCCTCCAGGTTCAACCACCCAGGTTCAGCTGAAACTGGCCTTCAAAGAATTGGTCCTTCCCAGACTCTGACAAGTTTCAAAGGGGAAAAAATAGGTGTGCCCGAGGTAGAGGGCAATACCGAGGATCCTACAGGGGCCGCCAATGGCAACCTCCAAGTCAAAGAAGTGGCACAGGCAGCCCAGCTGCACCACAAGGACAATCACAATGACTTGACTTTCATACCGCCTACAAAGGCTCAAAGAGAAGCACCTTTGGGTGGAAAATTATCCTTATTCTCAAAAAACTGGCATATCTTAACCAAGGACAACTGGATTCTGGATTTAATTGACAAGGGTTACAGATTCCACTTCCATACTTTACCAATAAGACAAGGCATGCCAAACCTGCCACATCATCAAAGGGCAGAGGCATTCACTCAAGTTTCAAAGCTGTTAAGTATAAAAGCAATAGAAAGGGTTCCTCCTCAGGAACAAGGCCAGGGATTTTATTCAAGACTGTTCCTTGTTCCAAGAAAAGAAAACAAATGGAGGCCTATACTGGACTTGTCTACTCTAAATACTTTTCTCATTGTGCCAAAGTTCAAAATGCTGACGTTGTAGCAACTCCTTCCCATGCTGGGCAAGGGGTCTTGGCTGGTCACTCTGGACCTCAAGGAGGCATACCTGCATGTCCCAATCAGACAAAGCTGCAGAAGATACCTCAGATTTCTTGCAGGGACAGAGCATTATCAATTCTCAGCATTGCCGTTTGGCTCATCTACTGCGCCCAGAGTGTTCATGAAATGCCTGGCATCAGTAGTGGCACACTGCAGACTCCAGGGGGTTCAAATATACCCCTACCTGGACGACTGCCTCATACAAGCAGACAACAAACAAACCTTAATAGCAAACTTGGACTATGTCATTCAACTACTGCAGGCCTTGGGATACACAGTCGACATTCAAAAGTCAATACTGCCATCCCAACAGATTATTTTCCTAGGAGCCAAACTGGACACAGAAACTCAAATGGCCTACCTCACCGAGGAGAAACAGCAGCAGTTACCAGATTACTTCAAAGGCCTAGCAAAGCTCTCCCAGCTGACTGCAAGGAAAATCCTGCAGGCCCTGGGGTTCATGGCATCTTGCATTCTTCTGATACCTTTGGCAAGACTTCATATGAGAAAGCTGCAATGGTACTTAAAAAGCTTATGGTCCCAACACAGCCAAAGCCTAGAGGACGTAATCCCACTCATTCCATGTCTGCAAAAAGAATTTTTGTGGTGGGCTCAAGCAAATCAGTTAAACAAAGGCATGTCCTTCAACAAACCTCAAGCAGGTCAAATGATTACAACAGACGCCTCAGATCATGGATGGGGGGCGCACATGGAGGGCAGATGCATTCAAGGTCTATGGACACCAAGGGAAAGACATCTGCACTTAAACCAAAAAGAGATGTTGGCAGTGATGCATGCAATCGAGACTTTCGAAAAATCACTACAACAAGGACATTTGCTAATAAAGACAGACAACACCACTGTCATGTGGTATATAAACAAGCAGGGAGGCACTCCTTCTTATCCCCTCTGCAGACTAACAATGATTCTCTGGGAAAAATCCCTGAGTCTGAAGATACATTTGCAATCCCAGTTTGTGCCAGGCAAGGACAATGTACTGGCGGACAAGCTGAGCAGAGATTTCTTGGATCCACACGAATGGATGCTGCATCCTCACATTTTCTCACAAATAACAAAGACATGGGGAAGACCGGACGTAGATCTCTTTGCTTCTCACATGAATCACCACCTGGAAAAGTTCTGCACAAGGACCCACCATCCTCTAGCCTGGAAAACGGATGCTCTCTCCTTCAGCTGGAATTCCCTAAAAATTTATGCATTCCCTCCTCTACCTCTGCTGACCGAGGTGATACTGAAGATCAAAGCAGAACAACCAACAGGCATTCTGATAGCTCCAGACTGGCCAAGGCAACACTGGTACCCATTGCTGTTGAGCATAACTCGGACCAAACCGTGGCCTCTGCCCCTATGGCCCCTGCTTCTAACACAGCACAATTACAGGACTGTCCATCAAAACCTGAAAACATTGCATCTGACAGCCTGGAGGTTACCATGACTCCTTCCGCTATCTCTTCCCAAAAAAGTTCAAGAGATCTTACTGGAAGCACGCAGACCTTCCACCAGAAAAACCTATTCAGCCAAGTGGAAGAGATTCAGCATCTGGAATGCCAACAGGGGTCAGGATACAACATTACTGAGTATACCCCAGATATTGGAATACTTGGCAGAAATGTTTCATACTGGACTCTCATATTCTTCTATAAAGATTCACGCCTCAGCAATCTCAGCAAAATACAATTGTGATCCACCAGTGTTTTCACATCCTTTGCTAAGACAGTTCCTAAGAGGGATAAAGAATATCAAACCTCCCAGAAAACGGCCAGTACCTGCATGGGACCTCAATTTAGTTTTGGAAAAATTAACTCTTCCTCCTTTTGAGCCAGCAGCAACTTCAGAAATGCAATTTCTATCATGGAAAACGTTTTTTCTATTGGCAGTCACATCTGCAAGAAGAGTCTCGGAGATACAAGCACTCATGGCAGTACCTCCCTTCCTCATTTTTCATCAGGACAGAGTTTCTCTAAGAACCAATCCTACATTCATGCCAAAAGTAATTTCCAGGGTATCTCTGAATCAAGCTATTCACCTGCCTACTTTCTTCCCCAATCCGCAAAACAGGGGGGAAAACTGCTGCATACTTTGGACATACACAGGCAACTGCGTTACTATTTGGACAGAACTAAGGCCACCAGAAAGTCTGACCAACTGTGTTTGTAGCCTATGCTGCTGGAGTACAAGGAAAAGCAATCTCCAAACAATCTCAAAATGGATTGGACACTGCATCAGTTTCTGCTATTCTTTCCATGGAAAAGGTGTGCCAGCCAATATTAGGCCACATTCCACCAGAGCTATAGCCACATCCACAGCTTTCCTAAGAGGAGTGGCTACAAAGGACATTCTAGAGGCTGCTACATGGAGCTCCGTGCATACATTTACCAAGCACTACAACCTGCCCTTATACTCCAGATCCCGAGCAGGCTTTGCTTCGGCAGTCCTGCAGGGCATTTTAGCTGCACCATCACTTTCTTAGTTCCATCCACCCCCAGCTTGGCTATGGTATTCAACCCATATGTTATGACTGCAGTTGCATTCTTGAAGGACATAGTACAGTTTTGTACCTACCATAAATGTAGATGTCCGATAGATATGCAACTGCAGTCGGATTTTCCCACCCTCCTACCCCACTGCAACCTTCTTTATGGGACCACTACCCCTTCCTATTAGCTGGGGGTACCTCCTATGGTGTATCTGTTTATTACTGTTGTGCATGTCTGGAATTGTTTATCCATTCACCAAATTTAGCCTTCCTCGGAGGGCACCTGGCTTCTGGGGCAAGAAACACTGAAGAAGATGGCGTCGGCCGATGCCTTTATACTCCAGCCGCTCTGACGTCTGAGAGGAGGCGACATCAGCCGACGCCGGACCCAGACTTTGGAATCCGGCCGACCGAGGGCTGCCTGAGGCAGGACAACCCATATGTTAAGACTGCAGTTGCATATCTATTGGACATCTACATTTATGGTAGGTACAAAACTGTACTTTACCCCACAAGGTGGACTTACTCACTCAGCAAAAAGGATCTTGCATTCACCCTCCCCTGCCTTTACTGTATCTGACCCTTTGGCTGATCAACTTCTGATCCCTTTCGGACAATTCTACTCAGAAGATGTACTCTCAGTCCTGAGGGAGGCTAGGAAACCCTCTTCCCAAAAAGCTACTTGTCCAGATGGCATAGATTTTCAAAGTGGTGTGCTCTCAAGGACAGGGGCCCCTTTTAGGCTGATCCCTCTTTGGCCCTTAGTTATGTATGTGAGCTCATTAAGGAAGGACTAGCATATTCATTGCTGAAAGTCCACCTGTCTGCTATTTCAGCCTGCTTGCCTTTACAGCCACCTCTGCTCTCCATATTTGATGTTAAACTTTTCTTGAGAGGGGTCTTTCATATTAGACCACCAAGAAGAGAGGGGTCTTTCATATTAGACCACCAATTAAACCGATCACTCCTCCCTGGGACCTCAACTTTTTACTGGAAAAACTAACCTTGCCTCCTTTTGAGCCAGGTACCACAGATTCCCTGCAAATGTACACATGAAAAACCATCCCTGTAGTGGCCATTTGCCTCCGCAAGAAAGAGTATCTGAACTACAGGCTCTCATGGCCTGTCCACCTTCCACCAGGATAGGGTGACGTTACGCACTAAGCCTTCCTTCATGCCCAAAGTGGTGAATGAGCTCTCTTAACCAATCTATTCACCTACCATCTTTCTTTCCTTCCCCTTCTAATAACGCAGAGAAGATCCTTCATTCCCTGGATGTCCACAGACAGCTCAGATTCTACTGAGACAAAAATTATTTCAGAAAGTCTGAAGTCTTCATCTCCT
This sequence comes from Protopterus annectens, assembly GCF_019279795.1. Taxonomy (NCBI): domain Eukaryota; kingdom Metazoa; phylum Chordata; order Ceratodontiformes; family Protopteridae; genus Protopterus; species Protopterus annectens. The sequence goes on from NC_056744.1 coordinate 1,797,038,972, forward strand.
TTCACCCCAGGGCACTGGTTAAGGCAGTCTCCAAACTAACCATTTCCTCTTGGATCAAGAAGTCCATCCTCTTTTGCTACTGTCACCATGGCAAACCATTGCCCCTAGGGGTTAGAGCTCATTCCACTAGAGGAATGGCTACCTCTAAAGCCTTTCTCAAAGGGTTGGACACAGCCTCCATCATGGAAGCTGCTACCCGGTCGACAGTTCACACTTTCGCTAAGCATTGTAAGCTAGACCACGTCTCCAGGGCCAGAGCAGGATTTGCCAGGGCAATCCTACATGGATTCTTAGTATTCGCCACATCTGCCCCCCTCCCATCACTCATCCTAAGTTGTGGTACTCTCCTACAGTATGAATATTGTAACCTAGAAATAGAAGGATGTAGAATAGTTGTGTAAGATCTTACCATAGCCATATGTGTCCTCTTCCATGTTGCAGTATTCCTTCCCTCCCTCCATACTCCTTTTTCCTTTTATGGATGCTTGGTCTGTGCCTATGTATCCTCTTCCCCACAGGCTATTCTGTTAAGCCCTGCAGGGACTTTTGGTCTTCTGCTTCTCTGTTTATAGTCATTTATTTGGACTTCAAGTTCTGAGGTTTGTGCGTACAGATGTCGCATTTGTAGTCCCTGGTTTCTGGCCCTACGTGTGACGTCCCACGCGCCTGCAGCAGCCAGGCTTAAGCTTTTGTGTAGGAGCTGATGTCAAATTGCCTGAGGGCTGGAAATCCCACAGTATGAATACTGCAACATGGAAGAGGTGGACATCTATGGTTATGGTAAGATTTTACACAACTATTCATGTTCTTCGTGTTTCACTGTTGCAGTCATTACATTTGGGTAATCCTGCTGGCAGGTCGGCCCTTCCCTGACGTCAGGTCGTCAGGGGTATAAAAGAAGCAACCGATGCCATTTTCTTAAGTCTTTCTTGCTGCGCGGTGCTCGAAGCAGAAGCAGTTCGCAAGTGCCTGTCGGCCGACTCATGAAATTTTCGTGTTTGAGTTTCAGAACCGAAGTCTTCAATAATGCTAAGTTCTCTGTTGGGGAAACTTTTTTCTTGCTCCAGACCGATATCAGAAAAAGTTAATAATTGAATTACTTGTGGAAAGCAAATACCTCATAAGGATATTCATTCTTTCTGTACTCCTTGCCTAGGCCCTGATCACAACGTTTCTGGTGGTCTGTTTTGTGCTAGATTTAACCAATGCACTATTAAGCGGCAGTGTACTTTTGCTTTAAAGTATTTTGGTAGCAGGTTTAATTATCCTAAAATGTCGGAGAGCCATCCGACTACCAGAGTTTACAAAAAACGCAAAGAAAAGGATAGAGAAAGACAACCGAGGCGCCAAACAGATGACTAAGCTTCTCATATGTCAGTCACCGATTCTCAGTGAGGTGCTTTCGCAGCCCCTGACATCCGCTGCTTTAGAGTCGCAGGCCGCTACTGACTCCCACGTGGAGTTGGCCATGCCGCTGGATACTCAAAAGTATTGGAGCCTCAGATGCTAATCCCTCAGATGGGTCTGGAGCCGCTGAGCAGGTACCCGGTTTCTGAAGTTGTATTCAGACCACAACATCTTTACATTAAAACTACTTCAGCTTCAAAGACAGACTAAAGCAGCTTCTAAAGCAAAGAAACAAACTCATGAGCCACGTGTACAGGCCTCTATGCCCAAAAGACAGATGATCAAGATGGCCGAAGACCTGATTACCTTGATCAGGGGTTTCCATCCCCCTCCTGATAAGAGGCCTAGGCAAGAGACTGGCTATGAATCTTCAGATCAGGTATCTATTTCTTCTGATTCCTCTTCTGATCAGGGATATTCTTTACCCCCCACCCCCCATGAGGATTCTGATGCAGAAGAATCTATACCTTCAGCATCCCCTCCTGAGGATTATTCCTTTGGGGAAACCTTGCATACCATGAGGGAGCATTTTCACTGGGAAAGCCAAGATTTTTCAGAATCTAAAAAGAGGCTCAGGGATTTCCTTTTACTACCACAGCACAGGCCTCTAGCCATTCCCCCTGTGTTAGACATTGTAGATGTGTTTTCGGAGTCTAGTTTGACCCCTGACTCCTTACCACCAGCTCCTGTTAAGCTGACAGATATTACAGGGCTCCTGATTCACACAAATTTCTTTTTAAAAACCATGATGCTGACCCCAGAACTATTTCAGTGTCCCAAGGGAGTTAAGGCCAGTACAGCAAAAAACCCAACCCCTTCGGACAGAGATTCAAGGGCACTGAGATAGATGGGCAAAAAAAGTTTACACTTCTGCAACTTTGGCTGTAAGGGCCTTAAACTGTCAGTTTCATATGCTCAAGTATTGGCAACATCTCATGGGATTGCTTAAACAGAAAATTATATTAAATTCTGAATGTGCTGAGAAAAAGGAAATGCAGGATTTATTGCATGCAGCTGAACAAGCTGGAAAGCATACTCTGCAATGTGGTTTTGATTCTTTGGAGGCCTCCTGCAGGGCCGCAGTTATGGGTTCTGTAATTAGGAGGCATGCTTGGTTAAAGGAACAAAATCTGCCTGATCATGTTAAAGTTAAGTTAATAGATGCACCTTTACAGCATGATACATTACTTGGTGTTAAGGCTTAAGAGGCGTCAAATAAAATGGAAGACAAAGCTAAATCTATGCAAATTGTTAGTTTTTACAAGTACAGCCACCTAGGTTTAGTAGACACTGACCTACAAAATAATTGGTCCTTTCCTGTGTCAGACAGACCTCAAAGGGGCAGATCCAGACACCCAAGGGGCAGATCCCAAGCACAAGGTTCTTATAGGTCAAAACAGTGGGGTACTTCTACCTCCAAAGCTGGAGAAGATAAAGCACCAAATGTACAGCAAGCAGTCCCAATGACTTTCTCCTGCCTGCACCAAGCACTTAACTTCTGGCAGCACCCTTAGTGGGAAAATTAGCACTTTTTGCTCAAAATTGGCACATTATAACCCAGGACAAATGGGTTATAAATATAGTGTCACAAGGCTACAAATCCATTTCCATACTCTGCCAAAGGCAAACGGCTGGCCAGATCTGCCAAAACCTCAATGGGCAGAGGCACAAAAACAAGTTTCATCCCTCATGGGCATGGGGGCCATTCAGCAAGTACCAGAGCAAGAGCGGGGACAAGGATTTTACTCTACTGGTCTTGGTACCCAGAAAGGACAAGGCCTGGAGGCCGATACTGGACCTATCTGTTCTGAACACATTCCTGGATATTCCAAAATTCAAAATGTTGACTTTGCAGCAGCTTTTGCCCATGCTGGGCAAGAACACTTGGCTTGTAACTTTAGACCTAAGAGGCATACCTGCATGTTCCAATCGGACAATCATGCAGAAGACGCCTCAGATTCAAGGCTGGTTCAATACATTACCAATTCTCTGCACTGCCCTTTGGCTTATCTACTGCGCCCATGGTCTTTACAAAGTGCCTGGCACCAGTAATTGCATTCTGCAGACAGAGGAATACAAATATACCCTTACTTGGGCGACTGTCTAATTCAAGCAGATAACAAGGGCATTCTTCTTCAACATCTGGCGTTTGTGAAAAGACTTCTAACATGCCTAGGGTACACAGTCAACGAAAAGAATTCAAAACTAGTACCCTCTCAAGATATAACATTCCTGGGTGCAAGCTTGAATACAACTGCCCAGATGGTTTATCTCACACCAGACAAAGGCAACTGACTACCGATTTCACACTTTTGGCAACAAAGGCCCAGTTATCTGCAAGAACAATTCTGCAGGCTTTGGGCTTCATGGCATCCTGCATCCTACTAATTCCATATTCAAGACTGCATATGAGGAAACTTCAATGGTACCTAAAGTGTTTGGACTCAACATTGCAACAGCCTGGAAAGAATGATTACTCTCTGCCCACCATCGAAACTCCTGTTGCAGGCAGGGAATAAGGCTTGCCACCAGAACAAGGGACAGCCATTTACATTACCCCCAGCCAGGCAGACACTAACAACGGATGCATCAGATTATTCCTGGGGGGCCCACATGGCAGAAAGATGCATTCAGGGCACATGGACCTCAAACCAAATGCATCTACATATCAATCAAAAAGAGATGCTAGCTGTCCAAAATGCCCTGACAGCCTTCAAGGGCCTACTTCATCCGGGTCAACTATTGATGGACAACACCACGGTCAGGTGGTATATAAACAAGCAGGGGGGGCACACATTCTTACCCCCTTTGCAGACTAGCCATGACTTTGTAGGACACAGCTCTGACTTACCAAGTACATTTGCAGGCACAATTTCTGCCAGGAAAGGAAACTACTCTGGCAGACTAACTTGGCAGGAACCTTATGGATCCCCATGAGTGGCAACTGGATCCACAAGTCTTCAGCATGATAACAAGGAAATGGGGATGCCCGGACATAGATCTATTTGCCTCCCCTCACAACTACCAACTAAGAAGATTCTGCACAAGAACTTATCACAGACAAGCATGGAAAGTGGACACTCTTATCTTTCAACTGGAAAAACCTATCGGTATATGCCTTCCCTCCACTGCCTCTCCTCTCCAAGGTACTTCGAAAAGGTCAGACAGGAGAAACCAAAGATGATTCTGATTGCCCCAGACTGGCCCCGCCAGTACTGGTATCCAATCCTAAGGAACTTGTCTCATTACCCAGCTTGGACTTCACCTCAATTACCTAGTCTACTGTCCCAGCAAAACAGTCGGATCCTGCACAGCCATCTCAGGACATTAAACCTGGCAACATGGCGTTTAATGTAGTGGTACACAGAACACCTCTCAGCAAAGCTGTGATGGATGTCATGCTGGAAGCCAGAAGGCCTAGTACAAGAAAGTCTTATGCTGGAAAATGGAAGAGATTCTTTGCTTGGATCCAGGCACAAGGAACTGATAAAAATGTACCAAATATTCCTCAGATTTTGCAATACTTAACTGAGATGGTGGGCAAAGGCCTATCCTTTTCATCCATTAGAATTCATGCCTCTGCCATTTTCTCTCATTACAATATAGAGCCACCAATTTTTTCTCATCCTTTATTAAAGCAGTACCTCAGGGGAGCCAATAATGTAAGGCCTCCAAGGAGATCACCAATACCTGAATGGGACCTCAGCTATGTCTTGGAAATGCTCACCCTGCCTCTTTTTGAGCCAGCTGCTACTGTTTATGTAAAGTTTTTATCTTGGAAAACAACTCTGCTCCTAGCAATTATTTCTGCAAGACGAGTTTCAGAGCTACAGGCTCTCATGGCTGTGGAACCTTTGGTCATTTTTTATCCGGACAGGGTTTCTCTGAGAACAAACCCAACATTTATACCTAAAGTGGTGTCCAGTGTGGCACTTAACCAAACGATTCATCTGCCAACCTTTTATCCAAATCCACAGAACAAGGGGGGTAGAATTCTGCACTCTTTGGATGTACGCAACTTAGATTCTGCTTGGACAGAACCAAAGCTTTCAGGAAGATAAAGCATTTACTAGTGGCATATGCTGCAGGATTACAAGGAAAGGCCATCTCAAAGCAGACTATCTCAAAGTGGATTGGCCACTGCATTCGTTTATGCTCTTCAGAGCATGGCAAGCCAGTGCCCAAGGGCATTAGGTCACATTCCACCAGAGTTGCAGCTACTTCAGCAGCCTTTCTCAGGGGAGTACCAACCAGAGACATTTTAGAGGCGACTACTTGGAGTTCATTGCACACTTTACAAAGCATAATAATCTGCCATTCTACTCTAAATCCAGGGCAGGCTTTACCACTGCAGTTCTGCAGGGCCTCATAACCGCTCCTAATGCTGTTTAGCTCCAGCCTCCCAACCACAGCTTTGGGATTCTACCCAAATGTAATGACTGCAACAGTGAAACACGAAGAACATAGTACAGTTGTGTACACTTACCGTAAATGTAGATGTTAGTGTATTCACTGTTCTAGTCCAAGTTACCCACCCGCCATCCCCCTTTTTTCCTATGGATCTTATCTTTCCTTCTGTGATTTATACAACCTATGTGGTGTATTTGCTTATAGACTAAAGTAAAATTTATATTGGTGCATTTATTGATTTATATATATATATATATATCTATAAAATTTGACTCTTAAGGGGCACCTGACATCTGGGGCAAGAAAAACTGAAGAAAATGGCATTGGCCGCTGCTTTTTATACCCCTGACGTCAGGGAAGGGGCGACGGCGGCCGACGCAGAACCCAAGACTTTGGAATTCAGGCTGGCTGAGGGCAACCTGCCAGCAGGATTACCGAAATGTAATGATTGCAACAGTGAATACACTCTAACGTCTACATTTATGGTAAGTGTACACAACTGTACTTTTCCTACCATAACGTTCCATCTGTGTTGTCTGTTTTCATTCATTCTTGACGTCCTACCCTCCTACCCCCTCCAAAGGCTCCTGGTGGTCTGGAACTAGTCCTGGTTTAATAGTAGGGCAGTTGCTCAGACAAAGCTTCCACTTTCTTTTCTATAGGCAAAATCGATCCGAATGGAATGAAAGAGAGGCACTGTGGGTAACCTTGGCTCGAGAGTTTCTGGCTAGTGTAAGCTTGTTACAATGGCTGAGTCTGTTCTGAGGATGGAACAGAGACCCGAGAGACCCAACTGTCAAGAGTGAAGAAGATTGACAACACAGATGGAATGTTGTGCTAAGAACATAACTTTTTATTGAAAGTAATGAATCTTCAGCCCATCTTTGGGCAGGATTACTAGACGTTTCCTCTCTTCAGCTTACTTCTGTGCTTTTTCACTTCAGTAGTTGTGTACCATTGATTCTGTTTTCATTTAGACTTCTCATACTTTGCTCCTCTGCCTCCCAAAGGACAAGCACAAGAAAAGGTTGCAAGGGCTAATGGATGCAGTTCTCGGATTCCTTTGTCTGCTTCTGTAGCTGTAGTACTTGGCTGTTTAGCAAGTATTTTTGGTTCTTGTTTAAGTTAACTTGGCTGCTCTATCCAGCTTTCTCCAAGGAGAAAAATCTTCATAGCTTCCTTGAAGGTAGTCAAAGCCGTTTTATTTCTTGTTGGAACCTCTGCTAAGAAGAACCCACTACTTTCTTAGGGCTTGTGCTTTGTTCTCAAAAAAAAAAAAAAAATACACAGGCTGTCTTTGAGATGGATGCTGCCATAGAATTAAAATACAGTGGAAGGAATTGATGGTCCTTCCCTTAACTAGAGCAATTTTGGAACTCCATGCTGTATCTGTTGAGCCTTGTTTAGTCTTGTACAATGTTGAGGTCATGTGAAGCCTATTTCTTCATTCACACTTAAATTTGCAGTCAGTTATAATTTAAACTAGTATGTCCACTGGTCTGTCAACTTTCTGGCTTATTTTAATGTTGGGTAATCCTTGCTACCTGATGTGGAGGTCTTTTGTCAGGTGATTTATTGTATGACCAAAATAAACTATTTCTGGAAATGTTGCACAACTCTTCTATTTTGTTAAACCCATGGGACAAAGTTTCTCAAAGTACCATTGGCATGTGGTTGTCTGTCTGCACAAGATTTTGCCATGTCAAGCATAGTGACACATTTCTTGAGTTTGTCTCGCTCTCCAAAATTGGTAGGTACTTAGCTTCCTTTAAGGATGCAGCCCTCTATACAATGGCTACATGGTCTGCATTAAATACCTTTGCAAGTATTGTAAATTAGATCTCGTCTTTTGATCACAACATGCTTTTGGGGCCAACATTATTTGGTATATTCTCCTTGGGCCACCCAGTAGGAAGAGGCTTGGACTCCGAATTACAAGGAAGAAAGGACAGACCCACTCCTATCAAACAGTGAAAGTTATGTCCTTACCATTTAATGATAATTCAGTAGGAGTGTAGACCAGTTTCCTCCCTCGACATGACTGAGAGGGTCTAGTTTGTCCCTTGTCATGGGTGTAAGCCACAGAGAGTAAGTGTCTGAGTCTAAGACTTGATCGATGGATAACACGGAAGATTCTTTCAAACTTTCTTTTGTTGTTGTAGTGTGCCTGACCCAGGTTTGAGATGGTGAGCATCACAGTGCATTGTAGAATATGGGGATTGTATTGAGCAGCCTGGGAATCATTAGATTGCCAAGCAGTCCTGATTCCTGTACCTTTTTTCTTAAGTAATGGAGAATGTACCCACTCTTGACAGCTTTGTCATGGAAAAAGTATTTAAGAAAACTTTCTGTTCAAAGGTGACTGTCCTTCCTGTTAGGGTTCACCTTTGTGCCATTATTTCTTTCTTCCTCCATAGATCCACATTTGTTGGCCCACTGCATGATGCAGTTTTTGAAGTGGGTGCTACACTTAAAAATACATCTGTTGCACCACTCATAAAAGTACCACTGCATCCCTTTGAGCCTTTGTCTCACCATAGACAGAGTAATCATTTTTAGTCATTGCTTCTGTTTTGCCGAAAGTAGTGTCCATGCTGGCAGTTAAGGAAACTATCCATCTACATACCCCCTAACTTTACTATCATAACAAAGGGGGAAATGGTTCCACATCTTTTGGATGTCCATAGGCAGGTCAGGTACTGCATTACTAAAACCAAGAGTGTCATTCAAGTGGACTTTAACTCCTTTAAGGCAAAATGGATTCACCAGTATCCAAGTAGTTCCTTTTCAGGTATTTTGTTTTTCTTTGTTGTAATTGGCAGCAGAAAGCCAAAAAAAATGCATTGTTTTAGTGGGTACTCTGCAATGGCAGTGGCCTTAACTTTCTTTTTTGAAAAATGTGTCAGCGTAGATATTTGTGAGGCAGCTATTTGAACTCCCATCTGTGCTGGAAAACGCTGCAAGCTAGACATCCAGTGGAGGTGTGTAGAGCAAGTTTTGCCTCCATAGTCTGTTCCTTATTTTTTGCCTTGGTGCTGGCCCAAGAAAAAAAAAACAGGAGTTCGGTAGTGAAGTCCCTTAAGATGAACATAGTATCGTGGTGTAACAAATTCACCATAGAAGATTTTCAAGTAGGGAATCTTTGCTGCAGTATAAACTCCCTTCCTCCTTCCCATTTGGGTCTTCAATTGTTTTGAACCCCTGTGGTGCCCTTGGTATCTTTTGCATTTTTCATGGGGTCATGTCAATACTACTGTTTTGCCTTTGCATGTTAAATGGGAATACTAAGGCAAAGATCTTCATAGGCCCTACAGGCTGAGGGGCTAGGTTCATCGTGATCTAGTGAGGGTGTGCTTCCTAAAAGTGTCCTTCCAGATGAGGTGGACTAACAGTCCATGTGACTCCATACATTGGTCTGCCATCTTGTAAGGAGGTGCTATGGTGCATTGGTCACACATCTGCTTTCTTTGTCCTTTTCAGTAATGATGTTATTTAACCACACACCACATCTTTTAAATGTTAAGTTATGCAGTTATATGTGTAGTCTGTAAATATACATTTGTTTACGCATAGAATTCGTGTGTGTGTGTGTGTGTGTGTGTGTGTGTGTGTGTGTGTGTGTGTGTGTGTGTGTTATATGTATACAATATCCAGTTCTATATCCTTATTTCACTTTGCTTTTTTTTTTCTCTTGTGTCAGGAAATTTCAAAAGCTCCAGCAAAGCGGACCAAGGGGCCACTGTCTTGGGCAGAGGAGGAGGATGAAGAATTCACAGCTGATGAAGATGGTTGGTCTGCCATTTTAAATATCTGCTTTTGTCCTCATACACTACAAGAAAAGGCTGTGAGAATTAGGGTTATTTTTAGTGTTTATTCATTTTTCTTTTTGGCAGTTTTGAAAATCTGCGTATAAAGTTCTAACGGGTTCCCTTCAGAAGCTCAAAATACTGAAATCTCGAATTTCAGTATTTCGAGCCCAAGAAGCCGAATCCACACAGCAGCGAAAGTTCGGAAGCACGAAATTCAAAACCTCGAATACCGGAGATTTTGAATTGCACGCTTAACTTCCACTGCAGTCATGTCTTCAGGTAAGTGTGTGTGTTAAGGGGTTTGCATCAGGGCTGTGGTGTCAGTGTGTTCTGTTGCTGTGATGTGTGTGCACGAAGAGAATGTAGCTTGTGTGATGGTGGTGTGGTGTGTGTGTGTGTGTGTGTGTTTGTATGTAGTGTGACCTCTGAGTGAGAATATTTAAGTAGGGAGGGCGCAGGATTTTTCCCCCCTTCTTTCATGTAGTAGACAGATTGTGTGTGTGGTAGTACCACGAAATTCAAAACCTCCGGTGTTCGAGACTTTGAATTTCATGGTTTTCAGGTTTTGCTGTTGTGTGGATTCTGCTTCTTGGGCTCGAAATTCTGAAATTTAAGATTTCAGTATTTCGAGCTTCTGAAGTGAATCCGTTTTAAGAGACTTTGCGCTGTAGTCCTGGGTTTAATTCCTTCAGTTCCTCCTAAGCAGGGCAGTAGGATGCAGTGAGCTTGGCTGTCAGTTAAAGGAATAAAAGAAAGAAATGTAAATCGTATGTTTGCAGTTCTGCCTTAGCAGATGAATGAAAGTGTGTGCTTTTGTGTCGCAGTGATGCTTGTTGATAGTCTGTGGATGTGACATGCCCCTCCCTGCTGGGTTTCTGGTCATGTTATCAGTTCCACAGTCATAATTTTACTTTCTTTAATGGGGACGTTTGAACACCTTGTACCAGTGCACAGGCACAATGTCATAATGTGCAAGGTGCATAAATACATGCATCCCCAAAGTCCCCACCCTTCCTTAATTGCTTTCTTTATACTTTACACAGTTTGGATCTTGAGCCTTACTATGTTTGTAAACATTTGCATTCCCATATCTAATCAGCACAGTAGCTTTGCTTGTGGCTATCATATTGCCTACCCCAAATCACACTGGCATTGCCTGCTTTGTTGTGGCTCATGGCATGACAATAACTGGTGTAGATGTCAAGAGTTTTTAAAAGGCTGCTCAAAGGTGAAAGATGTAAAAATGTAACTTGCATAAAGACCAAATTAAATGCCATTAGTGTATTACTTTCTTCGTGGAGGTATATAGGAGGATTTTCTGTGTAGCCATCAGCACAAATTGCGGCATTTCCCCATGACCATGTATTTGTAAAGTGCATCTAATCATGAACCTACTTGAGAAGTCCTGTATTCATCTGGCCACAGAACTCCTTCATGTGGCAAATCACTCTTTACTAGGAAGAGCTACAGCTTGAACCGGTCCCCCCTTCAATTGTGGAGATGTTTCCTTGTCACCAGCCTTTAGGGTGAGAACCCAGAGTTCTTGTACCACCTTGTTTTTGAATGACTGCTAGTTGGGTATGTTTGACCTGTGTAGTTTGAGGGAGAGGTCTCCCAAGTAATCATCTCATTGATTGGTGATATGTGGGCCTGAGGGTTTTTGTCTATCCTGCATAGGCTAGCAGTTCTCAGTTGAGCAGGGTTCATCAGATTGTCCTGTACCATGGGCTGTCACTTCAGATTGGGTGCAAAACTCAAGATATGCATCGTGTGTCACTGTTGCAGTCATTACACTTGGGTTATCCCGCTGACAGGCTACCCACAGTCGGCCTGAATTCCAAAGTCCTGGTCCGGCGTCAGTTGCTGTTGCCTTTTCCCTGACGTCAGTACGCCAGGGGTATAAAAGATGCAGCCGAAGCCATTGTCTTCAGTCTTTCTTGCCGCGCGGTGCCCGAAGCAAAAGTAGTTCACAAGTGCTGGTAGGCCGACTCCTGAGATTTTTGAAATTGAATTCCAGATCCAAAGTCTTCAATAAAGCCAAGTACCCCGTTGGGGAACTTTTTTTCTTGCTCCAGACCGATGTCAGAAAAAGTTAACAATTGTATTTCTTGTGGGAAGCAAATAACCTCTTAAGGATGTTCATTCTTACTGTATTCCTTGCCTAGGCCCTGACCACGACGGTGCTAGCTGTCGGTTTTGTGCTAGATTTAACCAACGCATTATTAAGCGTCTGTACAATTTTGCCTTTCATTACTTTGGCCGCAGGTTTAATTATATAATGCCGTCGGTACAGCCGACGACCGGAGTTTATAAAAAGTGCAAGGAAAAGGACAGGCATCCGAGGTCCAAAATAGACGAGGCCTCCACTAGGCCATTCGCCGGTTCTCAGTGAGGCATTTTCGCAGCCCCCGACGCCCGCTACCTCAGAGCCACAGGCCACTTCAGACTCCCACGTGGAGACATCTAGGCCCCTGGATACTCAAGGTATTGGACACTCTGAAGCTAATCACTCAGATGGGTCCGGAGCCGCTGAGCAGGCATCGGCATCTGAGGGTGTTTTCAGACCCGCACAGTTATGTCAGGCCAACCTCAGCTTCCAAGGCAAAGACTAAAACAGCTTTAAAGACAAAGAAACAAGTACAGCATTCTCCTGGACAGACTTCCATGAATAAGAAACAGATGCTTAAACTGGCCGAAGACCTAATTACTTTGATCAGGGGGTTCCCACCCCCCTCCTGATAAGAGGCCTATGCAAGACACAGAATATGATTCTTCTGACCAGGTTTCCATTTCCTCTGACTCTTCTTCAGAACAGGGATACTCTCTTCCTCCCTGTGAGGATTCTGATGCTGAATAATCTATTCCTTCAGCCTCCCCCCCTGAGGATTATTTTTTTGGGGAAACCCTGCATACCATGAGGGAGCATTTTCACTGCGAGAGCCAAGATTACTCAGAATCTAAGAAAAAGCTCAGAGACTTTCTTTTACTGCCTCAGCACAGACCTTTTGCTATTCCACCTGATGTTCATCGTGTTTCACTGTTGCAGTCATGACTGTAGGGTTCTCCCCTGCCAGCAGGCAGCCCTCGGTCGGCCAGAATCCCAAAGTCTGGGTCCGGCGTCGGCTGTTCAACTCTGCTCCCTGACGTCAGAGTGCCAGGAGTATAAAGCTGACAGCCAACCCCATCTTCTCCAGTCTTTCTTGCCGTGTGGTGATAGCAGTTCGCAAGTGCCGGTCGGTTGACTCCTGACGAATATTTCTATGTACTTCGGTCCGAAGACTTTCTTCTCCACTCAAAGCTAAGTACCTCGTTGGGGGAACTTTTTTCTTGCACCACTCCGATGTCAGAAAAAGTTAATAATTGTATTTCATGTGGGAAGCAAATACCTCATAAGGATTTTCATTCTTACTGTATTCCTTGCTTGGGCCCTGACCACGACGTAGCTAGTTGTCGGTTTTGTGCTAGATTCAATCAACGTACAATTAAGCGAAGGTACGATTTTGCCTTTCATTACTTCGGTAGACGCTTTAACTACAAAATGTCGTCGGATACGCTTCCATCTACCGGAGTTCACAAGCGTTGCAGGGATAAAGACAGGCCTCCGAGGTCCAAATCTGATGATAGCGCACATGTGGAGCCAGCTTCAGGTTCGGCCGTCGTCAGTGAGGCGCTTTTGCAGCCCCTGTAGTCGGCCATTTCAGAACCGACGCCCGAAACGGACTCTCATGAGGAGCCAACCAGGCCTTTAAATATGTCTGTTGCAGGACCTTCGGACAACGCTCCTTCGGATGGGTCCGGAGCCGCTGTGCAGGTACCGGCTTCCGAAGGGGTTTTCAGGCCTACTCAGCTTCAAGCAAAGACTCCTAAATCAAAGACTTCAACACAGGCCTCTTCTGAACCAGCTCCCAAGTCACAGAAACAGTTACTCAAGATGGCGGAGGATTTACTTACAATGATTAGGGGTTCTCATCCCCCTCCAGACAAAAGGCCAAGGCAGGATGTTTATTATGATTCCTCTGATCAGGCTTCTGTTTCCTCAGTTTCTTCTTCTGATCAGGAATATTCTTTTCCTCTTTGAGGATTCTGATGCGGAAGAATCCATTCCTTCAGCTTCTCCTCCTGAGGATTTTTCTTTTGGGGAAACTCTGCATGAAATGAGGGAACATTTTCACTGGGAGGGACAGGAATATTCAGAATCCAAGAAAAGACGGAGGGATTTTCTTCTTCTACCCCAACATAGTCCCCTGGCTATTCCTCCTGTTTTGGATATTGTGGATGATGCCTTTTCGGAGGCTAATTTAATCCCCGATTCTTTTCCTCCTGCTCCTGTTAAGCCTGATAGGTACTACAGGGTTCCTGATTCCCATCAGTTTTTATACAAGAATCCTACTGCTGACCCTGAAACCATTTCTCAGGGTCCTAAGGGTGTTAAGGCCGCTACTGCCAAAAATCCTATTCCTACTGAAAAGGTTTCTCGAGCCTTGGAAAGATGGGGCAAAAAGGTGTACAGTTCTGCTACTTTGTCCATTAGGGCTTTAAACTGTCAGTTTCATATGCTTAAATATCAGCAATTTCTCTTGTCTGTCTTAAAACAGAAATTTACTTCCATTTCTGCCTGTGCAGAGGATAAGGAATTACATGACTTATTGCAGGCCACTGAACAAGTTGGAAAGCATGTTTTACACTGTGGATTTGATGCCTTGGAGGCTTCTTGTAGGGCTGCGGCCTCTGGCACAGTCATTAGAAGACATGCATGGCTAAAGGAACAAAATTTACCTGAACAAGTAAAGGCTAAATTATTGGATGCTCCTGTTCAGCATAATGTTTTGTTTGGATCTAAAGCTGAAGAGGTGATTAAAAAGGTGGAGGATAAGGCGAAATCCATGCAAACAGTTAAAGATTTCTTACAAGTACAGCCTCCTAGATTTAGCAGGAATTGGTTATCAAAAAACTGGTCCTTTCCCTCTTCAGACAGGCCTCAAAGGGGTAGATATAGACGCTCCAGAGGGAGGCCTCAAACACAAGCTGCTTATAGACCAAGGCAATGGACTGCTTCTATCCCTAGGGGAGGAGAGGACAGGCCACAGTCTCAAAGGAAACAAACTCAATGACTCCCTCTGTTGGGCTGCAGGAACGTCTTGCCTGGAAGCCCCGCTTGGAGGAAAACTCTCTTTTTTTACCAAAATTGGACTCCGATAACCCAGGACAAATGGGTTTTGGATGTGATTTTAAGAAGTTACAAATTCCATTTTCATACTTTGCCAAAGCCAAGCGGATGGCCAGACCTTCCAAAACATCAGTGGACAGAGGCCTTAAACCAGGTGGAGGCTCTTTTGGCTATGAATGCCATAGAACTGGTACCTCTTTCAGAGATGGGAAAAGGGTTTTACTCAAGGCTGTTTGTAGTCCCAAGAAAGCAAAATTCATGGAGGCCCATTCTGGATCTGTCTGTCTTGAACACCTTTCTAGAGATTTCAAAATTCAAGATGCTTACTCTACAGCAATTACTTCCACTGCTGTCAAAAGATGCATGGATGGTGACTTTGGATTTAAAGGAGGCATATTTACACATTCCCATCAGGCAGGATCGCAGAAAATACTTCAGGTTCAAGGCCGGATCGAGGCACTTTCAATTCTCTGCGTTGCCCTTTGGATTGTCTACTGCACCCAGGGTCTTCACCAAATGCCTGGCTCCAGTAGTAGCTTACTGCAGACTCAAGAGAATTCAAATTTACCCTTATCTGGACGATTGTCTAATTCAGGCAGACAGCAAGGATGTCTTACTCCAGCATCTAGACTTTGTACAAAACCTCCTCAAATTCCTGGGATTTTCTATAAACATAAAATAGTAAAATCTGACACCATCACAACAGATAACTTTTCTGGGTGCTCTTCTAAACACTACAACCCAGATGGCATTTCTGACATCCGAAAAACAATTACAGCTGGCATCAACTTTCAAAGCCTTGGCAACTCTAACCCCTCTATCTGCAAGGAAATTCCTGCAGGCTTTGGGTTACATGGCCTCCTGCATCCTTCTCGTACCATATGCAAGACTACACTTGAGGAAAATACAGTGGTACCTAAAAAGTGTATGGTCTCAGCATTACCACAGTTTGAACATACTGATTCCTGTCCTTCCTTGCCTTCAAAGGGAATTTCTTTGGTGGTCCAGGGCATGTGCTCTAAACAAAGGGAAGCCCTTCCGTCTACCTCCTGCCTCTCAGATTCTAACCACGGACGCCTCGGATTATGCTTGGGGAGCCCATTTTCAGGGCAGTTGTCTGCAGGGCCTTTGAACAAAGGATCAGAAGCACCTGCATATCAACTTAAAGGAAATGTTAGCCGTTCAGAAAGCTCTATTGGCCTTCAGGAATTTCATACAACCAGGACAACTACTAATACGGACAGACAACACCACAGTTATGTGGTACATAAACGAGCAAGGGGGATCTCATTCCTACCCCCTTTGCAGACTAGCCATGGATTTATGGAACACAGCTCTAGCTTACAATCTGGATCTTCAAGCTCCGTTTCTACCAGGGAAACAAAACTTACTGGCAGACAGTTTGAGCAGAAACCTTTCGGATCCACACGAGTGGATGCTGGACACCAAAATATTCAGGATGATATCAGCAGTATGGGGATGTCCTCGCATAGATCTCTCTGCATCCCATCTAAATCATCAGCTGCAGAATTTTTGCACCAGGACATTCCACAGAGGCTTGGAAAGTGGATGCTCTGTAATTCAGTTGGAGGAACCTCTCGGGATATGCCTTTCCGCCTCTACCTCTTCTTCCTCGAGTTTTATTGAAGATAAAACAGGACAAACCTAAGATGATAATCTTGTTGGCTCCAATTTGGCCTCGGCAGTTTTGGTATCCAACTCTAATAAACCTATGCCTGGAGCCCCCTTGGATTTTACCTCAGTCTCCGAACCTTCTGTCCCAACATCAGGGTCAGGTTCTACACTCATGTCAGAACTCTCAGCCTGGCGGCCTGGTTAATCCAGGGCCTTTGATTTCTTCTTTCCTACCCAAGCAGGTTATGGATGTCATTTTAGAAGCCAGACGTCCTCGCACTAGGAAATCTTATGCAGGAAAATGGAAAAGATTTTGTTCCTGGATGCAGGCTCAGGATTCTGATCCTCTTCTTCCTAACATTACTTTAATTCTACTTTACTTGACGGATCTCTTGCATAAGGGTCTCTTTCTTTTCCATTAAGATCCATGCTTCTGCTATTTCTGCTCATTATAATTCAGACCCTCCCATCTTTTCCCACCAGCTCATGAGACAGTTCCTCAGAGGAGCTAAGAACTTAAGACCTCCTAGATCTCCTCCTATTCCTGCTTGGGATCTCAATTATGTTTTGAAAAAACTAACCTTGCCTCCTTTTGAGCCTGCCGCTTCTGCTGACATCAAGTTTTTATCTTGGAAGACAGCTATCCTATTGGCACTAACCTCTGCCAGGAGAGTTTCAGTTACAAGCTCTTATGTCGGTGGAACCTTATATTATTTTTCATCAAGACAGGGTATCTTTGAGGACTAATCCGACTTTCATGCCTAAGGTGGTTTCCAAAGTGGCTTTAAATCAAACTATCCACTTGCCAACCTTTTTCCCCACTCCTCAAAATAAAGGGGAAAGGATCTTACATTCCTTGGATGTACATCGACAGCTACGTTTTTACCTGAACAGAACCAAGGACATCAGAAAATCAGAACAATTGTTTGTTTCTTATGCTTCAAGTTCCCAAGGTAAAGCCATTTCTAAACAAACCATTTCTAAATGGATTGCTCATGGAATCAGATTTTGTTATTCACACCATGGAAAGCAAATCCCAGGGAGCATACGGACTCATTCCACCAGAGCTGCTGCCACTTCTGCAGCCTTCCTCAGGGGAGTTCCTACCAAGGACATTTTGGAAGCTGCAACTTGGAGTTCAGTGCATACTTTCTCTAAGCACTACAATTTGCCTCTCTACTCTAAGTCTAGGGCAGGCTTTGCCTCTGCAGTCTTGCAGGGCCTTTTAGCCGCCCCTCCTTCTTTATGACCACCTCCCTTTCTTTCAGCTTTGGGATTCTACCCTACAGTCATGACTGCAGCAGTGAAATATGATGAACATAGTACAGTTGTGTACACCTACCATAAATGTAGATGTTCGAGTGTCTTCACTGTTGCAGTCTGGGTTTCCCTCCCTCCTGTCCCCTCTTATTTTTACTTTTGTGTGGTTCCTTTTTTCACCATTCTTCTGAAGTGTATTTGCAAAGGTTTTGGGACCATTTTCATTTTGGGACTCCTGACATCTGGGGCAAGAAAAACTGGAGAAGATGGCGTCGGCTGTCAGCTTTATACTCCTGGCGCTCTGACGTCAGGGAGCAGAGTTGAACAGCCGACGCCGGACCCAGACTTTGGGATTCTGGCCGACCGAGGGCTGCCTGCCGGCAGGGGAGAACCCTATAGTCATGACTGCAACAGTGAAGACACTCGAACATCTACATTTATGGTAGTTGTACACAACTGTACTTTCTAGACATTGTAGATTTATTTTCAGAGTCCGGCCTGTCTCCTGACTCTTTACCCCCTGCACCTGTTAAGCCAGATAGATACTACAGGATTCTAGATTCTCATAACTTTCTATATAAAAACCCTGCTGCAGACCCAGAAACTATCTCAGGGTCCCAAAGGGGTCAAGGCTTCCACTGCAAGAAACCCTGTCCCCTCTGATAGGGGTTCTAGGGCACTGGACAGATGGGGGAAAAAAGTTTACACTTCTGCTACTTTGGCTGTAAGGGCTTTAAATTCAGTTTCATATGCTTAAATATCAGCAATACTTAATGTCACTGCTAAAACAGAAAATGTTGACAAATTCTGAATGTGCTGAAAACAGGGAAATGCAGGATTTATTGCATGCAGCTGACCAAGTTGGAAAGCATACTTTGCAATGTGGTTTTGATTCACTGGAGGCCTCTTGCAGGGCCGCTGTTACAGGTTCTGTCATTAGAAGGCATGCTTGGTTAAAGGAACAGGATCTGCCTGATCATGTTCAAGCAAAATTATTGGATGCTCCATTACAGCATGATACTTTGTTTGGTGTTAAGAAAGAAGAGGTGTTGAAGAAAATGGAGGATAAAGCGAAATCTATGCAGATAGTAAAGGATTTCTTACAGGTACAGCCACCCAGATTTAGCAGGAACTGGCCGCCTAAGAATTGGTCCTTTCCAGTGTCAGGCAGGCCACAAAGAGGCAGATCCAGATGCCCTAGAGGCAGACCCCAGCCCCAAGGCTCATACAGGCCTAAATAATAGGGTGCTTCTTCCTCCAAAAGCGGGGAAGACAAATCACACCCATATAGGAAACGGTCCCAATGACTTTCCTCTGCCAATGCCAAGCAGTTATCTTTTGGCAGCACCCTTATGGGGAAAGCTAGGACTTTTCTCACAAAATTGGCACATGATCACCCAGGACAAATGGGTCTTGAATATAGTCTCTCAGGGCTACAGGTTCCACTTTCACACCCTTCCAAAGACAAAAGGTATGCCAGACCTGCCACGCAATGGGCAGAGGCTCAAAAGCAAGTTTCATCTCTCATGGACATGAGGGCTATTCAGCGAGTACCACAGCAAGAGCAGGGACAAGGATTTTATTCAAGACTTTTCTTGGTACCCAGAAAAGTCAAAGCCTGGAGACCAATACTGGACCTGTCTATTCTAAACACTTTTCTGGACGTCCCAAAATTCAAAATCTTGACTCTGCAGCAGGCTTGGCTTGTAACTTTGGACCCCAGAGGCATACCTGCAAGTTCCAATCAGACAATCTTGCAGAAGATACCTCAGATTCATAGCTGGCACAATGCACTACCAATTCTCTGCACTGCCCTTTGGCTTATCTACTGCGCCCAGGGTCTTCACAAAATGCCTGGTACCAGTAATTGCTTTTTGCAGACAGAGGAATTCAGATATATCCTTACTTGGATGACTGCCTTATTCAAGCAGAGAACAAGGACATTTTACTAAAGCATCTGGCATTTATAAAAAGATTACAAATTTACCTAGGGTGCACAGTAAACAAAAATAAATCAAAACTAGTACCCTCTCAAGAGATAATATTCCTGGGTGCAAGCTTAAATACAACTGCTCAGATGGCTTATCTCACACCAGACAAGCAAAGGCAACTGACTTCTTACTTTGAAATGTTGGCAACAAAGACCCAGTTATCTGCAAAAAAAATTCTGCAGGCTTTGAGCTTCATGACATCCTACATTCTGTTAATTCCATATGCAAGACTGCATATGAGGAAACTACAGTGGTATCTAAAAAGTGTTTGAACTCAGCATTACCACAGCTTGGAAATATGAATTACCCTCATTCCCTGCCTGCAACAGGAGTTTCGATGGTGGGCACAGGCCTGTTACCACAACAAGGGACAGCCATTCATTTCACCCACAGCCAGGCAGACACCAATAGCAGATGCATCAGATTACGCCTGAGGGGCCCACATGGCAGGAAAATTTATTCAGGGCACATGGCCCGCAAGCCAAATGCATCTTCATATCAATCAAAAAGAGATGCTAGCTGTTCAGAATGCCCTAACAGCCTTCAAGGATCTACTTCATCCAGGACAACTGCTGATAAAGATGGACAATACTACAGTCATGTGGTACATAAACAAGCAGGGAGGCACACATTCCTACTCCCTCTGCAGAGAAGCCATGACTTTTTAACACAGCATTGACTTTTATCAAGTACACCTGCAAGCACAATTCCTGCCAGCAAAGACAAATACTCTGGCAGACGAACTAAGCAGATACCTCATGGATCCTCACGAGTGGAAACTAGATCCACAAATCTTCAGCATAACAAGGAAATGGGGATGCCCAGACATAGATCTATTTGCCTTCCCTCAACTGCCAACTACAGAGATTCTGTACAAGGACTTATCACAAGCAAGCAGGGAAAGTGGATGCTGTATCATTCAGCTGGAAAACCCTTAGAGTTATATGCCTTTCCTCCACTCCCTCTCCTCCCCAATGTACTCCTAAATGTCAGATGAGAAGCCAAAAGTGATACTGATTGTCCCAGACTGGCCACGCCAGCCCTGGTACCCAATTCTAAAGAGTTTATCTCAAGGCCCAGCCTGGACATTACCTCAAATTCCTCATTTACTGACGCAACAAAACAATCGGATCCTGCACAGCCAACTCAGGATCCTAAGTCTGACTGCATGGCGGATAATGTAACTATTTAGAACGCACCTCTCTCTAAAGCAGTTATGGATGTTATTTTGGAGGCCAGGAGGCCCAGCACCAGAAAATCTTGTACACAAAAATGGAAGAAATTCTGTGGTTGGAACCAGGCACAAGGAATTGACACGCTTGTACCAAATATTCCTCAGATTTTACAATACCTGAGATGCTGGACAAAGGCCTATCCTTTTCATCAGTTAAGATCCGTGCCGCTGCCATTTCAGCTCATTACAATATGGACCCACCTATTTTTTCACATCCACTGCTAAGACAGTACCTTAGAGTGGCCAAAAATATAAGACCTCCAAAGAGAGCACCAATATCTGCATGGGACCTCAATTTTGTCTTGGAAAAACTCACACTGCCTCCTTTTGAGCCAGCCAATACAGCTTAGATAAAATTCTTCTCATGGAATACAGCTCTGCTCCTAGCAATAACTTCAGCAAGAAGAGTCTCAGTTACAGGCACTAATGGCGGTGGAACCTTTTATAATTTTCGATCCGGACAGGGTTTTTCTGAGTACCAACCCAACATTTATGCCTAAGGTAGTTTCCAGTGTGGCTTTTAACCGAACCATTCATTTGCCTACCTTTTATCCAAACCCACAGAATAATGGGGAGAGACTTCTGCATTCTTTGGACATGCACAGACAGCTACGCTTCTACTTGGACAAAACTAAAGCTTTCAGAAAGACTGAGCAACTCTTAGTGGCATATGCTGCAGGATCGCAAGGAAAAGCTATCTCAAAGCAGACTACTTCAAAATGGATAGGCCACTGCATTAGTTTCTGCTATTCACAGCATGGCAAATCAGTGCCTAAGGGCATTAGGCTACGTTCAACCAGAGCAGCAGCCACTTCCGCAGCCTTCCTCAGAGGAGTACCAACCAAGGACATTTTGGAGGCTGCAACTTGGACTTCAGTGCACACTTTTACAAAGCACTACCACTTATCTCTCTATTCTAAATCCAGAGTAGGCTTTACCACTGCAGTTCTGCAGGGCCTCATAGCCACTCCTAATTCTATTTAAGCCCAGCCACCCAACCTCAGCTTTGGGATTCAACCCAAGTGTAATGACTGCAACAGTGAAGCACTATGAACGTAGTACAGTTGTGTACATACCATAAATGTAGATGTTCGAGTATATTCACTGTTGCAGTCCATGTTAACCTCCCACCATCCCCCTTTCATTGCTGGGACTTATCTGTACTTTTCTATTCTATACAACCTATGTGGTGTAATTGCTTGTAGATGAAGGTAATGTTTGTTAGTGCATGCATTTTTATTGGCATAATTTTTAGTCTACCCTTTTGGGGGCACCTGACATCTGGGGCAAGAAAAACTGACGAAAATGGCGTCTGCTGCATCTTTTATACCCTTGGTGCACTGACGTCAGGGAAGAGGCGACAACAACCGACGCCGGACCAAGACTTTGGAATTCAGGCCAACTTCGGGAAGCCTGCCAGCAGGATAACACAAGTGTAATGACTGCAACAGTGAATACACTCTAACATCTACATTTATGGTAGGTACACAACTGTACTTTCCTGACTCCCACAAATTTTTATTCAAAATCCTGCTGCTGACCCTGAAACTATCTCACAGGGTCCAAAAGGTGTAAAGGACTCAACAGCTAAGAAAACTACCCCCTCTGATAGAGATTCCAGGGCGCTTGATGGGGAAAGAAGGTTTACATGTCTGCAACCTTGGCAATTAAGGATTTAAACTGCCAGTTTCATATGCTTAAATATCAACAGCGTGTTATGGGATTATTGAAACAGAAAATTATGTTGATTTCTGAATGTGTGGAAAATAAAGAATTGCAAGAATTATTGCATGCAGCAGAACAAGTTGGAAAGCATACTTTACAATGTGGTTTTGATTCCTTGGAGGTCTCCTGCAGGGCCATAGTTACTGGATCTGTGATTAGAAGGCATGCCTGGCTCAGAGAGCAAAATCTGCCTGATCATGTTAAAGCTGAATTGTTGGATGCACCTTTACAGCATGATACTCTGTTTGGTAATAGGGCAGAAGAGATTTTAAAGAAAATGGAAGACAAAGCTAAATCTATGCAAACTGTGAAAGACTTCTTACAAGTGTAGCCACCAAGATTCAGTGGACACTGGCCTACAAAAAACTGGTCCTTTCCTGCATCCGACAGAGCCTCACGGGGCAAATTCAGGTTCTCAAAAGGCTCAAAATACCAATCACAGGGTTCCTGCAGGTTAAAGCAATGGAGTGCCTCTACCTCCAACATTCTTCTAATTCCATATGCAAGACTGCATATGAGGAAACTTCAGTGGTACTTAAAAAGTTTATGGAGTCAACATTGTCACAGCCTGGAAACAATGATTCCTATCTCACCTTGCCTGCAACTAGAGTTCCTATGGTGGGCAGAGGCCTGCCACCAAAACAAGGGACTGCCATTCATTCCATCCCCTGCTGCCCAAACCCTAACTACAGATGCATCAGACTATGCTTGGGGGCTCACCTGGCAGGGAAGTGCATTCAGGTCAAATGGAACCCAAGTCAAATGCACCTGCATATCAATCAAAAAGAAATGTTAGCTGTACAGAATGCTCTGACAGCCTTCAAGGACCACATTCTTCCAGGACAACCAATGGTAAAGGCGGACAAACACCACTGTTATGTAGTACATAAACAAGCAAGGGGATACTCATTCTTACCCCCTCTGCAGACTAGCCATGGCATTGTGGAGCACTGTCTTGAGCTACCAAGTGCACCTACAAGCTCATTTCCTACCAGGAAAATTAAATACACTGGCAAAAGGACTAAGCAGGAACCTCATGGACCCACACGAGTGGAAACTGGAACCAAGGATTTTCAGCCTGTTTTCAAACAAATGGAGGAGCCCAGATATAGACCTATTTGCCTCTCCCCAGAACTACCAATTGGACAAATTTTGCACAAGGACTCCCCACAAACAAGCCTGGAAAGTGGATGCTCTATCCTTCAGCTGGAAAAACCTATCAGTCTTTGTCCCCCCCCCCTGCCTCTGCTCTCCAAAGTACAACTTAAAATCAAACAGGACAAACCAAGGATGATTTTGATTGCTCAAGACTGGCTGCGCCAACACTGGTATCCCCTCCTGCACAGTGTGTCACGATTGTCCCCATGGCACCTGCCTCAGACTTCCTTCCCTGTTGTCTCAGCAGGAGAACCAGATTCTGCATCCTCAGCTTCCAACATTGAACCTTGCAGCCTGGCTAATTACATAATCTCTGCTTTACCATCCCTCAGTAAACCTGTGATGGATATCATTTGAGGCAAGGAGGCCAAGTACTAGAAAATCTTATGCTGAAAAATGGAAAAGATTCTGTGCCTGGAACCAGTCTCAAGGGTTGAGCACAGCAGCGCCCAATTTACCTCAGATTTTACAATACGTAACTGAGATGCTTCGCAAGGGTATGTCTTTTTCCTCCATTAAAATTCACACCTCAGCCATTTCAGCAGATAACACAGAACCTTCCCTCTTCTCTCATCCACTGCTCAAGCAGTTCCTTAGAGGGGCCGAAAATTTGAGACCAGTCAGGAGAGCTTCAACCCCAGCCTGGGACATTAACTTTGTTTTCGAGAAACTCACTCTACCTCCTTTCGAGCCAGCTGCTACTGCAGACTTAAAATTTCCTTCTTGGAAAACAGCTTTCATAGGTTCATACTAGGCTATCTGCCCTAGGACATTTATAAGCTTAGCCAGAGTGTGTTTGGCTTTCGCCACCCATTTTAAATGAATTTTGCTATGCCCTTTTTCGAGGTTAGTATACTGTGCCTTGTCTAACAGTGACACAGAAGTGATACCCGAAATCACTTCAGCTAGAAGGGTATCTGAATTACAGGCTCTTATGGCAGTGGAGGCTTTCATCATCTTTCATGCGGACAGGGTGTCTCTCAGAGCCAATCCATCCTTCATGCCCAAGGTGGTATCCAGTGTGGCTCTTAATCAGTCCATTTATTTGCCAACCTTCTTTCCCAATCCACAGAAAAAAGGGAAACGGATACTGAATTTCTTAGATGTGCACAGAGAACTTAGATTCTACTTAGACAGGACTAAACCTTAAAGGAAATCTGAACTATTGCTGGTGGCATTTATTGCAGGGCAGAGGGAAGGCTATTTCAAAGCAAACCATTTCTAAATGGTAGATCATTGCATTAATTTCTGCTATAAGTACCATGGAAAACCTATCCCCCAGGGGATCAGACCTCACTCCACCGGGGCTGCATCTACCTCTACAGCCTTTATCAGAGGTGTCCCTACCAGGGACATCCTAGAAGCTGCTACCTGGAGTTCTGTAAATACTTTCACCAAGCATTATCATTTGACAATTTTCTCTAAATCCAGAGCTGGTTTGCCAGTGCAGTCTTGCAGGCCCTTATTGCTGGTCCTAATGCTATCTGAATTCCTCTTCCCAACCATAGCTTTGGGAATCTCCCCAAATGCAATGACTGCAACAGTGAAACAAGAAGAACATAGTACAGTTGTGTACACTTCCCATAAATGTAGATGTTTGAATGTATTCACTGTTGCTGTCCTGGTTACCCGGGTCTATAATAGATCACAGAGCGCTTAAAAATGGGAATGGTGATTAATCGACCGCATGTAAGCGAAAGCTTACAATTTCGAACTATAAGAACAGCAATTTTTTTTTTCTAGGGAGAGAAATCGCTGTAACAACAACAAAAAAAAAATACTTTAAACATTACATTAAGTGGGGGGGGGTTTGTGCCCCCCCCCCACTTAAATGTACCAACTCCAAGACCACATTACAGTGCCGAAAACGGCAAAGTAACGAAGCGGCCAAGCAAATTCTTTCCCAGGGAAAGGATTTGCTTAGAAGCTGCTTCAATATTTTGCCATTTTAGGCTTTTGAGTTCGACCAAGATGCATGCAAAAGAATGCATCTTCGGTCTTCTAATAGGAAACCGGTTACCCTCCCTCCAGCCCTTAACTTATTTTGGCTATACCTCAACTTTTCTTTACTATGCTTAAAAGCCTTTTTGGTGTATTTGCTTTTTTGTTGGAGGTATATCATTGTACTTTTATATTTAATTGCTTCCCATTAGGGGGGACCTGACATCTGGGCCAAGAAAAACTGATGTAATGGCATCTGATGCATGTTTTATACCCCTGACCTGACGTCATGGAAGAAGGACAGCAACCGACATAGTACCCAAAACTTTGTTAATCAGGCTGACTGAGGGCTACCTGTAAGCAGAAAACCCAAATGTAATGACTGCAACAGTGAGTACACTCGAACATCTACATTTATGGTAAGTGTACACAACTGTACTTTACTTCCTTTCACTTCCCTCCTGCCATCTGATAAGGAGAGCAAATTAATGGAGCTTCTAGGGGAAAAAAGTATGCACTTCTGCTACCTTAGCAGTGAGAGCCATCAGCTGCCAGACCCACATGGCCAAATACTCCCGGGCTCTGATGACTGATGTGGCTAAACAATTGGGGGACCACCCTGACTCCCCAGCCAAGGCTGAAATATCTACTGTTTTGCATTTTTTCACTCTGGTAACTAAGCACTCTCAAGTGCAGTTGTGATGCAGTATAGGCTTCATCTAGGGTTGCTGCCTCTGGGTATGTTATCAGGATGTACTTCTGACTTAGATTGCAGGCTCTCCCTGATAATATCGTCTAAACTCCTGAACGCACCCCTGGACAATTAAGATTTATTTGGTACAGCAGCAGCTGACCTCTTCAAGGCCCTTCAAGTCAAGGGTAAAGGAACTACAGGATTTGAGACACATTTTTGTCTCCCCGGTTCCATGCTTTAAAAGAAATTACCCTGCCAAGATCTCCTTTGTGTGAAGGCCTGACAGACAGATGCCAACAAAAAGCAAGGAGGATTCCAGGAAACAGCTGTCTTCCAAGTCTGCTCCCTCTACCCCTGCTCCCAAACTGCTCTTTCAGGGTAAGCATGGTAGCCTCTGACTACCAGCCACTACACCCAGACACCCCTCTTTCCATGCAACTCTCTCTCTCCTTCCCTGCTTGGAATCCGGTTACCCAGGATTCTTGGGTCCTGACTGTAATAAAACAGGGATACTTCATGGCATGGGAGGCCAAACCTTTTCCGAAAGGCATCCCTCAACCTCCTCGAGACCAACTGGCTTTCTTCCCTCCAGTTCTGCAGGAATTACTCACACAAGGAACAATTCAAGAAGTCCCTACACACGCAAGAGGGAAGGAGTTTTACTCCAGGATGTTCCTGGTCCCCAGGAAATTAGGTCCCTGGAAGCCAATCCTGGATTTATCCCATCTCAGCACCTTCCTTCAGGTGCCCACCTTTTGGGTGCTCACTCTTCCTACCCTTCCCTGTGATCCTTCCCCAGGCCTTCTTAGTATCTTTGGATATAAAATATGCTTACTTAAACATCCCAATTCATCCCTCTTAAGCATATTTCTCCTCTTCTCAGTGGATTCTGCACACTCAGTTCTGTGCCTTGCCATTTGGTCTCTCTACGGCCCCAAGAGTGTTTACAGAATGCCTTGCACTAGTCATGGTCTTTGCCAGGAGAAGGGAAATCCAACTCTTCTATCTAGATGATATCCTGATACAGGTATTGTCAGTTTCAATGGCTCTACAACACCTCTACTTCACTATTTCCCTGTTGAAGTCTAGGATTCACAATAAATCTCAAAAAATCATCTTTGGTACCCGCACAGGATCAGGTGATGTCCTTCTTGTTCCTATGTTGCAGTATTTTTACTGTGGGATTTCTTGCCACACGCGACCCGACTTCGGCTCCTATAAAAAAACTTAAGCCTGGTTGCTGTAGGTGCGTGGGACGTCACATGTAGGGCCATAAACCAGGGACCTTAAATGTGATGTCCGCACGCACAGACCTCAAAACTTTTCAGCCACAGACTACGTCACATCGTTCACTTCGCTCCTACTCTAGAAGACTTCTAAAAAGTTAAGTACCCCAATGGGAGAACCTTGCGTTATTTTTGCTTGAGTAGCTGTATTTTATATTAGCCAATGTCAGGTAAAAAGGGCAAATGCTGTTGCAGGTGTTAGATACCTCATAAGGATATCCCATGACCATTGCATCTTTTGTCTTGGGAAGGAACACGATCATACTACATGTTCCATTTGACAATCTTTCGTACCGAAGACTCTCCGCAGACATCTGACTGCACTAAATTTATATTTAGAGAACCAGTGCCTCAAATAGCTTGCGCTTAGGATCCCGAATCAGATGCACTGACTGAACCCCTGCGGAAATAAGCCAATGTTTCCAGGCCTACTTCCATTGCTTCTCCATAGGATGTCCCACCAGCTTCCGATATTGGAATTGAGGATGTCCGACAGAACCGACTACTATGACGGCTCCCACAGAGGAAGCCATTTCAGAAGCTGTGGCTTGCACGTCTACGGAGATAGCCCAGACGTCTGTTCCTTCCGACTTCGGGGGGCCAGAAACAGTCGGTTAGCCTTCGGAGACTCTTATTCTTGAGACTCAAGCTTCTGAGCCTAGGCCTTCTCTCAAACCTAAACCTACTAAACTCACTAACTCTCTGATGCAGGCATTTATGGCCCTCTGGTCCACAGGCTGTACTCCCTCCAGAATGTATACCTGTGCTCCGCCCTAGGCCTGCCTCTGCCATTTCCCTCCCCTTGCAGACTACCCAAGGAGGAGAGGAGGAACTAGAACCTTACTACTCTTCTGAATAGTCCATTTATTACTCATCCCAGATTGTCTCCCACTTTAGAGTATTATTCACCAGATGAAGAATTTATTGATGGGGACTCTCCACCAGAAGACATTACCTTTGGTGAAACAATAACTAAGATGAAAGAGTATTTTAAGTGGGACACTACCCAGATGACTGACACCCAGAGGAGGTATTTTGAACTCCTTCAAGTGGAGTCTCCTCCCCATCAGCCATCCCACCAGTCTTGCCTTCCTATCTGGATGCTTTTACCTCTGCATCCAAAAACCCTGACTCTCAACCACCTGCACCTAAAAAATCAAACTGGTTTTTGAGGTTTCTGATGAGCAAAAATGTTGTTAAACCCCCCCCTTTGGCAGACCCTGCAGTTATTGCAGTCTCTTCAGAGAAGCAATCCAGACCTATTCCCTCTGCATCTCTTTTGCCTACTGATAGACAGCAAAACCATTGGCAGGATTGGTAAAAAAAAAAAAAAAAAAAGTGTACAACTCTTCCACCCAGACCTTTCATGCTATTAATTACCAGACATACATGGTTAAATATGTACTGGACCTTGTCTCACAAGCAACTAATCTCCTGGCTGCCACACCTGACTGCCCTACTGAATCAGACATAACATCTAAATTGTCTCTGGCTTCACAGGTAGCCAGACATTCAGTTAGGTGCAGTTATGATGAAGCAGAGGCCTCTGCTAGGTCAGCAGCTTCTGCTTCCATCCTCCACAGATGCTCTTGGCTGTGCCTACGACCTCTTCCAGAAGGCTTTAAAACTACGATTATGGACATACCCCAGGCACAGGAGGGGAACCAGAAAGCAAACATTCTCCAGACCTGCCTCCTCTCAGCCAAGTCCTAGACAGTCCTTTCAGGATAGAAATTCACCCAGCAATGCGTGACTTCCTTGCCCACCTGCCTTTCAGTGCGCCTATCCCCACTGTCTATCCATCTGTAAAACCATCACTTCAGACCAAAGGGTACAGAGTATCTTCCAAAATGGATACTTCCTTTCCTGGAGGGAAAAGCTCATCCCAAAGCCCATTCTTTTCTCCCCAAAAAACCAAATCCACCTCCTGCCACAAATACTTCCAGACCTCCAAGAACTAGGAACAGTAGAACCGGTTCCTCCCAGGCAGGAAGGAAAAGGATTTTACTCAAGACTCGTTCTGGTCCCCAAAGGTTGGTCCTTGGAGACCTATACTGGATCTGTCTTTCCTGAACCTATTTCTAGAAGTGCCTTCTTTCAAAATGTTCTCCCTCCCAACCCTACTCCCTATTATCCCAGACCAGGCCTTCATGGCCACTCTGGTTCTAAAGGACGCTTACCTTCATATCCCCATAAAATCCTCTTAACAGAAAATTTCTACGTTTTTCTGGACCCTGCTCTGCTCTTTAGTTTGCAGCCTGCCCTCTGGTTTGCCTACGGCACAGAGAGTATTCACAAAATGCCTAGCCCCAGCCATTGCTTACTACAGGACCCATGGTATACAACTCTACTCCTACCTAGACATTCCCCTTCTAGCAGAGACAGAAACCCGTCTGAGACCACTTCAGGTTCACCACTACCTTCTTCAAAACCTGGCTTCACCCTCAATCTAAACAAATCTTCCTTGTTCCCTCAACAAAACAAAAATTTTCTGGGCTGCAGGATCAGGACAGACCCTAATGTGGGCCTTTCTTCCACAGGAAAAGGTCCACTCCCTCTCCATTCACTTTCAGAACCTTTTAGTGGAATCACAGATTTCTGCAAAAGAATGATATCAATGTCAGGGAGATGACAGCAGTTCTCCTGGCCCTGGAGACTTTTCTTCCTATCCTCCACCCGGGACCCCTTCTAATATTCACAGACAACACCGCAGTTATGTGGTACCTCAACAAACAAGGAGGAACCAAAGCCTACCTCCTTCGCAGGATAGCCCTACAAATATGGGAAATCGCCTGCAGGCCTCATACATACCCTTTCAGGACAACAAACAGGCATATCTTCTAAGCAGAACATCATCTCTACAGCATGAGTGGATGCTGAACAGGGAAACCTTTCTAGACATTGTCCATTGTTGGGACACTTAAAGTGGATCTGTTTGCCTCCTCCCAGAACAGAAAATTGACCAACTTCTGCACCAAGGATCACTCTCCACTAGCCTGGAGGAGTAGATGCTTTCAACATTCCTTGGAAGGGACTATTTGTTTACGCCCCCCCCCCCCATTTCCCTCTAATTCAAAAGGTCCTACTGTAAATCAGGAAGGACAAACCAAAAACTTGTTGATGACCCCCTACTGGCCAAGGCAGCACTGGTTCCCCCTACTTCACTCACTAGCCAAGGACAGTTATCACAAGTTACCCCACAATGTGGACCTTCTTAAATAACAAAAGGGACCCCTAATCGATCCTCACTTACAGATGTTAGCATTAACACTCTGGGTGATGAACTTCTAATTCCTTTTAGACATCACTACTCTGAAGACATGCTTACAGTCCTGTGGGAGGGCAGGAAACCTGCTACTAGGAAGTCATACTTATCAAAATGGGAGAGATTCTCATAATGGTGTCTGCGTAGAGACTGGGACCCTGGCCAGTTTGACCCTTCCCTAGTCCGTGCATGTGTGTGAGAACTCATTAAGGATGGCCTTTCTTACTCAGCGAAATGGTTATGGTAAGATTTTACGCACGTATTCTTTCCTGGGATGTTGTATTCTAACGGGGAAAATGATGGCCCGTCTTCCCCCAGAAACAATTGTGGCACACTTCTTATTTCAAGGAGTAATACCTCTCAAAGCCGTGCTGGCCAAGGAATTTCTCAGATTCCTGGAATTTATGGCCTCCACCATCCCCATGGTTCTCCTGGCAAAGCTTCACTTGAAGTTGCAGTGATACTTGAGAACAGTCTGGAAGCAACATCTACATCCCCTTGAGTTCATGGTCCCCATGCTGCCATACCTCACCAGGGAACTGAATTGGTGGATTGCCCGGGTTCAGGCCAACCCAGGCCTACCCTACATCCCCTGCCCCCAAGCAGGGTGTCTTCACAGATGCTTCAGGTAAAGGTTGGGGAGCAACTTGAGGAGAATGGAGAGTGAGAAACTCGTGGACCCTCGTGCAACAGAAAGACCACATCGATATGAAGGAGATGAGAGCCTTGATATTGGCCCTGCAAACTTTCAAAGATATCTCCTACTAGGCATGCTGAGGTGGTACACAGACAATACCACTGTGCTGTGGTACACCAAATGGGGGGGGGGGGGCAAGGTCCTACCTCCTGTGCAGGTTGGCCCTGCAAGCATGGGAAATCGCCTTACAGAGACAAGTCAGTATCCAAGCTGCATGCTTACTTTCAGCAGACAGTGTGATGGCAGATTCTTTAAGCAGGACCATGACTCAATCTCATGAGTGGAAGCTAAATAGAGATGTGTTCCTGGACCTGGTCCATCAATGTGGTATTCCAGATGTGGATCTGTTTGTCTCCCCCATGAACAGATAGCTTCCATCCTTCTGCTCCAGGGTGCCACATCCAGAAGCATGGAGGGTGGATGCTGTCCAATTCCCTTGGAAAGGGATGTACGCTTATGCATCCCCCCCTTACCTCTCATACAAAATGTTCTGCTGAAAATTCAGAAACAACCTCAAATCTTGTTGACTCCCTGTTGGCCAAGGTAGCATTTGTTCCCCCTATTACTCCATCTAACCAAGGGCAATCACCACAAGTTACCACACTGGGTGGACCTGCTCACACAGGAGAAGGGAACGCTGTTACACCCCCAACTGTCCACCCTAAACCTTACACTGTGGGGGATAGGACACAGATTCCTTTCAGACACCTGTATACAGAGGATGTGCTTCAGGTTTTGCAGGAGGCCAGGAAATCATACCTTTCAAAGTGGAAGAGATTTTCTGTATGCTATTTATAACCACTGGCAGTAAAAGCTCCAGTGGTATTGTCTTACCTGTATGAATTGATGAAGTCTGGACTGTCTTATTCTTCCATCAAGACCCATTTATCTGTCATCTCACACCACCCTTGGCTTGTAGGTTAGAAGTTAAACTTTTCCTAAAAGGGGTTCTGCACCTCAGACCCCACCTCAGACCCCACAAGGAAGACCATTCCACATCCTTGGGATTTAAAGTTTGTACTGGAGAGGTTGACTCTCCCACCCTTTGAGCCAGCCAAAGACTGCTCCCTCCAGTACTGTACTTGGAAAACTGTACTCTTGGTAACCATCACTTCAGCCAGAAAGGTTTTGAAATTTCAGGTCCTTATGGCCTCTCATCCATTTACTGTTGTCCACAAGGAAAAGTTGTTTACTTTCCAACCCAGCCTTCATGCCTAAAGTGGTTAGTGAACTTTCCTAGAATCAGGCCATCATCCTACCAACCTTTTCCCCTTCACCCCAAAACGCGGCGGAAAGCATAATTCATCCTTTAGATGTACACAGACAACTCTGATATTATTTGGTTAAGACCAAGCTCATCCGTAAATCAGACAGGCTCTTTGTCTCCTACCACCTAAGAGCCCTGGGTCACACTTTTTCCAGGCAAACCATATCCTCTTGGATACATGAAACCACCTCCTTTTGTTATACAACCCATGCTAGAAGGCTTCCCTCTCCAGTAAAGGCACACACAACTAGGGCAGTGTCCTCCTCTGGGGACTTTTTCAAGGGTCTGGATACAGCTGCTGTTTTAGAAGCAGCTACATGGTCCTCTGTCCATACCTTAACCAAACACTAAAAGCTGGACATCGTTTTTAAAGCCAGAGCAGGATTTGCCAGAGCCTTCCTTCATGGGTTTGTGAAAAATGCTTTTAGTCCTCCACTCAAATCTTAGTTGAGCTTTTGTACTCTCCCTTGTATTATGGATACAGCAACATATGAATAGAAGGACATAGTGTTGTGTAAAATCTTACCATAATTTTAGATGTCCTTCCCTTCTGTATGTTGATGTGTAGTTTCCCACCCGGCCTTCCCCCTCGACACTTAACTGACTCCTGGAGTACCCCCTCCATAGTCACGGAGTCTGACTGCATTCATTTTTGAGGTAGGTGAATGCTGATGTCCGTTTTGTACCCGATGTCTGTTTGACTCTCTGCAGAGAGAGACGTGGGATGTCATACACACCCTAGTGGTAGGATCTTCCGTTTGTAAAATGGCCGGACATATGCGAGTGGACCAGAGGCAGACTCCCTTGTGTTATGGATACAGCAGTGTATAGAAGAGAATGGCATCTAAAGTTATGGTAAGATTTGACACAATACTGTATTCACTGCAGGTTGGCCCTGCAGTTTTACGAAACGGCCATGTAGGACTGACACACATGGACTGATACATCCTTGGCCATTATAACAGCTTGGCAGACATGTTAACCAGGGTAGCACTAGACCCCTGCAAATTTGTGTTGAAAACGGAAGTATTCATGCATCTGTTCCGCAAATGGGGAGTGGCATTAATCTTTTTGCTTGTCCAGTAAACCGAAAGCTCAGGAGGTCTTGTACCAGGATGCCCACGAAAGAGGCCTGGGTGACAGATGCTGTCTCCTGTCTGTCTCTGCACAGTCTCCCTCCTGCTTTCCAAATCTCCAGGGTTTTGTAGAAGATTACAAGGACATGCCAAGAATGTAGATGATTGTAGTAGCACTCCTTTGCTCAAGGCAGCACTTGTTCTCCTGCCTTTTAAGCCTTGCCAGAAAAATGCCACCCTGTCACACCACATGGACTTTTCTGTCTGGGAACAGGTTGTCATTTGTCCCAACTTGAGAACTTTGAGGTCAGCAGTGTGGATGTTCTTAGTGGTCATCCCAACAAGGCGCTTGTTTTCAGAGGATATGCAACACCTACTAAGGGAATCCAGAAAACCTAGCTCTAGCAAAATCCTTTGTAGTTAAATAGAAAAGATTCTCCCATTGTTGCCTTAAGAGATAAAAACCAATGCCATGCTCCTCTGTCCTTGGTCTTCTCTTACCTTTTAGACCTTTTTGAAGGAGGCCTTTCTTTTTTGTCTAAGATTCATTCCTCAGACATATCTGCTTCTCTGTCATTGCACTACATATTTTTTTCTCTCGGCTACTTGTGAAACAGTTCCTTGTGGGGGTGCCATTTTCATCTGACACTGCCCAAAAAAGAAATCTTACCGATGTGGGATTTCAGTCTTGTGTTGGATAAACTAAGCTTACAATTCCTCGAGCCAGCTTCCTCTGCCCCAGTCAAGATGCTGCCCTGGGGGGCTGCTTTGTTGGCAACTCTGAACTTCAGACTGTTATTTTGTAGAGAGCCTTTCCTAGTTTTTCATAAGACATAATCACCTTGCCCGCAGACCCCACCTCAAGCCTTAAGTGATTACCAAGCTGTTCTTGAACTAGGCAAAACATTTTCCATCCCCCCCCCCTGAACAATGGGAGGAGTGTTGCATTTCCCTGATGTGCATAGGAAGCTCCGATTTTAACTTTGTAGAACTAATAAAGTAGAAAATCAGGCCAGCAATTTGTAGCCTTTGCAAAGGGAACAGAAACCTTCACAAATCTCTCGTGGATTGCCATCGTTATCATCTTTTGTTACTTCCATCATGGGGAATGAATGTCAAATAGTGTTAGAACTCAGTCTTATAGGGCTACTGCTAGCACCACAGCCCTTCTAAGAGGATCTCCACCCAAGCTGTTTTGGAAGGAGCCACCTGTTTTTCCTACCATACCTTTGCTTAAGCATAGCAGCTTAAGAGCCATGTCTAGAAACTGTAATGGTTTTGCCTTAGCCATTCTGCAGGGTCTGCTCCTGCTACCTCCCAGCCATGTACATTCCAGGAGAAAAACATAGTGCAGTTAGGAGTCTTAATATTTTTATAGATATTTGTGTAAATTTGCTGTTTTAGTACCATATGTTGTTTGTAGTTTGTGTTGCAGTACTGAATCTTGGGTCTTCCTGCCACGCAGAAGCGTGTGACCAGCCTGATTTCCAGAGTCTTTGCATCATCTCAAGCTGATGTCTTAGGACCAGCATCTGTACATTGGGGTATAAGAAGGGCTTCCAATAGCACCATCTTCAGTTCTTTCTAGCCTTAGTCTGATGCCCTGTATTGTGTCTACAGACAGCTTGCTGTCCATTGGTCAGTTTGCTTTTCAGTAGTTTCTTCTTTTAGTCAGATAAGTACCCTGTTGATTTTCTTCTCCTAGTTTAATGCTTAAAAATAAGAATTACTTGGTGTGGGAAGCAAATCCCATATAATGATGGTCTGATGTTCTTCGTGTTTCACTGTTGCAGTCTTAACTGTAGGGTACTCCTGCCGGCAGGCAGCCCGAGGTCGGCCAGAATATCAAAGACTGGGTCCGGTGTCGGCTGTATCAGCAAGTACCCTGACGTCAGAACGCATGGGTATAAAGCTGACAGCTGACACCATCTTCTCCAGTCTTTCTTGCCGTGCGGTGCAAAGCAGTTCGCTAGTTGGTTGGCGTTTTCAAGACAATGTGGTGTGATTGTCTTCGGTCCGAAGTTTTCTACTTCTCTTCTCAAAGCTAAGTACCCCGCTGGGGAAACCTTTTTCTTGCTCCTCTGATGTCAGAAAAAGTTAATTGTATATCGTGTGGAAAACAAATACCTCATAAAGATTTCCACTCTTACTGTCTACCTTGCTTAGGCCCTGACCACGACGTTTCTTGCTGTCGGTTTTGTGCCAGGTTTAATTCTCGCACTATCAAGCGTAGGTACGATTGGGCCTTGAATTACTTCGGTAGACAATTTAATTATAGGATGTCGTCAGATACTTTACTGACTACCGGAATTCAGAAGAAACGCAAAGACAAGGACAGTTCTCAGAGGTCCAAACAGGATACTTTGCAGCCGGAGCCAGCTTCGGGTTCGGCGGTAGTCAGTGAGGCGCTTTTGCAGCCCCTGTCGTCCGCCACTTCAGAACCGATGGCCGACACGGACTCCCATGGGGAGCCATCTAGGCCTAGTAATTTGTCTGCTGCAGGACCTTCGGACGTCGCTCCTTCAGATGGGTCCGGAACCGCTGTGCAGGTACCGGCTTCTGAGGGGGTCTTCAGGCCTTCACATATTACTATTTCCACAAAGACAAAGGCTAAGTCAAAGACTCCTGT
The DNA here is from genome assembly GCF_019279795.1 of Protopterus annectens. Taxonomy (NCBI): domain Eukaryota; kingdom Metazoa; phylum Chordata; order Ceratodontiformes; family Protopteridae; genus Protopterus; species Protopterus annectens. The sequence goes on from NC_056744.1 coordinate 1,797,075,623, forward strand.
TAAACCCAGACTTTCTGCTCAAGCTTCTTCGGATTCAGCTCCTAAGACTCAGAAGCAATTACTACGGATGGCTGAGGATTTATTAACTATGATTAGGGGCTCTCACCCTCCTCCTGAGAAAAGGCCTAGACAGGATATCCCTTATGATTCCTCTGATCAGGCTTTTGTATCTTCAGTTTCTTCCTCTGATCAGAATTACTCTTTTCCTCCTTATGAGGATTCGGATGCAGAGGATTCTGATGTTCATCTCGCATTGCTGCAGTCCTTACTTATGGGTAGTCCGCTGTCCTCTGTCGGCCCGAATACCAAAGTATTAGGCTGACGTCGGTCATGGGCGCCTAAATCTGACATCAGAGCGTCAGGGTATAAAAGCGCATGACCGACGTCATATCCTCAGTCTTTTTTGCCGCATGGTCCGATGCAGAAGCAGCGTTGCAAGTGCCGTTCGGCATTCTGAAATTTTTCGTTTTCGGAGTTTCAGACCGATACCAAGTTGGGCTAAGTACCCCGTTGGGGAATATTTTTGTTTTTTCTTGCCTCAGTTATTTACCGGATGTCAGAAAAAGTGAATAATTGTATTTCTTGTGGGAAACCGATACCGCATAGGGATTACCACTCGCTTTGTATTCCTTGTTTGGGACCGGAGCACGACGTAGTCGGGTGTCGGTTTTGTGCTAGGTTTAATAAGCGCACTATAAAACGGAGGTTAGATTGCGCTAGGTTAGTCTTTGGCAAGCGGTGTAATTATAATATGCCGTCGGATCCTCCGACGCCCGCTTCTACTAAGAAGCGCAAAGACAAATCTTTGAAGCCTAGGCAGGATGATTCGTCCGTTTCGGACGCCGGACCTTTAGAAGCTACAGCGGAACAGGTGGATCCGGCTGAAGTTTCTGTTGAGTCCCAGGGGGAAACTTTGATTTTACAAGATGTGGCCTCTCAGGAGTCAGGTCAGGCTGAAGGGGCCTCTCAGGTTTCTGTTCTCCCTTCTATGCCTAAGGTGGTTAGGCCTTCTGCTACTATTACTAAGGCTCCTTCTAAGGAGAGGTCTGTTTTGCCTTCCTCTGGTGTCAGTCCTGGTTCTTCAGGGTCTGTGCCTAAAAAGCACATGCTTAAAATGGCAGAGGATTTGATCTCTTTAATTAGAGGTTCTATGCCCCCTCCTGATAAGAGGCCCAGGGTAGAGCCAGAGTTGGAAAGTTTGGAGCAGGCCTCAGATGATTCAGAGTCTTCTGCTGAAGACATTCAAGATTTTCCTCCTTATTCTGATTTTGATGCAGAGGATTCCACTCCTTCTGCTTCTCCTCCAGAGGATTTTTCATTTTCAGAAACTCTACATTCCATGAGGGAGCATTTTAAGTGGGAAGGACAGGATTTCTCTGATTCACGGAAGAGACTTAGGGAGTTCTTGTTTTTACCACAGCATAGACCCTTAGCTATACCTCCGGTTTTGGATGTTGTTCAAGATGTTTTCTCGGAAGCTTCCCTTAATCCAGATTCTGTGCCTCCTGCTCCAGTTAAACCGGACAGGTATTACAGGGTGCCTGAGGCTCATAAATATCTGTATAAGAGTCCTAGGGCGGACCCAGAAACTATTAGTCAGGGGCCTAAGGGTGTTAGAGCCTCTGTTGTAAAGAATCCGGTTCCTCTAGATAAGGAAGCTAGAGCTTTGGATAGATGGGGTAAGAAGGTGTATACCTCTTCTACTTTAGCAATGAGGGCTTTAAATTGCCAGTTTCATATGCTGAAGTATCAGAATTTCCTCCTTTCTCAGCTAAGATCTAAAGTGGATGCTTTGGCAGAGGGCATAGAGTGTAAAGAATTGCAGGATTTAGTACATGTCTCTGAACAGGTGGGTAAGCATTCTTTGCAGTGTGGTTTTGATGCTTTACAGGCTTCTTCTAGGGTGGCTGCCACTGGTTCAGTTATTCGTAGGCACGCCTGGCTTAAGGATCAGAATTTGTCCGAGCATGTTAAGACTAGAATTCTGGATGCCCCTTTACAGTCTGAAGTTTTGTTTGGTCCTCCTGTGGAGTCAGTCTTAAAGAAAATGGAAGACAAGGCTAAGTCTATGCAGACTGTTAAAGATTTTTTGCAGGTACAACCTCCAAAGTTTAGTAGAAATTGGCCTACTAAGGGATGGACGTCCTTCTTCTGATTCTCAGTCTAGGGGTAGATCTAGGCGTGGTAGGGGCAGAGCTCAGAGTACCTTCAGGCCTAGAACATGGAGTTCGCCTGCTCAATCTGCAGGTGAGGGCAGGGGCCAGTCCTTTCGTAAACAGGCCCAATGACCTGCATTTTCAGCTGCCAGATTCTTCTTGCCTGGCAGCTCCTTTGGGAGGAAAGTTGGCTCTTTTCAAGCAAAATTGGCATTTAGTCACCCAGGACAAATGGGTATTGGACATTATAAACCGAGGTTACAAGTTCTATTTCCATACCTTGCCTCCTTTCAAAGGCATGCCAGACGTTCCTCCTCGGCAAAGGATAGAGGCTCACAAACAGATTTCTTTACTTCTTCATATGGGAGCTATACAGCCAGTTCCTCTGTCAGAAGTGGGCCTAGGATTTTATTCTCGCCTGTTTCTAGTTCCAAAGAAAGGGAACACGTGGAGACCGATTTTGGATTTATCTATCCTCAACACTTACCTGGACATTCCAAAGTTCAAGATGCTGACTTTACAACAACTTTTACCTCTGTTGGGAAAAGATCACTGGATGGTTACTCTGGATCTCAAAGAGGCTTACCTTCATGTTCCTATCAGGCCCAGTGGCAGGAGGTACCTGCGTTTTCGGGCTGGAAATTTACATTATCAGTTCTCTGCATTGCCCTTTGGCTTATCTACTGCGCCCAGAGTGTTCACAAAGGTTCTAGCTCCAGTGATAGCCTTTTTCAGACTAAGAGGAATACAGATTTATCCTTATTTGGACGATTGCCTGATTATTGCACAAGACAAGGACGAACTTCTTCATCATCTACAGTATGTGATGGTAGTGTTAAGATGCCTAGGGTATTCTGTGAATGAAACAATGTCCAGTCTAGTACCCTCTCAGGACATGTGCTTTCTGGGTGTGAGACTGAATACAGCTTCCCAGATGGCTTTTTTGACCCCGGACAAACAAGCCTTTCTCTTTATTTCCATCAAATGTCTCTACAGTCCAGGCTGACTGCAAGGACAGTCCTTCAAGCCTTGGGGTTCATGGCATCTTGTATTCTGGTGCTTCCCAATGCCAAATTGCATATGAGGAAGCTTCAGTGGTATCTCAAAAATGTATGGACACTACACTGCCAAGATCTAGACACTGTCATTCAGATAATACCTTGCATTCAGAAGGAATTTTTGTGGTGGGCTCAGGAATGTCACCTAAACAAGGGACTCTGTGACCCGGCCAGAGGCGAGTCAGATTCTAACGACAGATGCCTCGGACAAAAGCACACCTCAATGGAAAATGGGTGCAAGACACGTGGCCTGTCAAACTTCAACATTTGCATATCAACTTGAAGGAAATGTTAGTCCAGTTTGCATTGATGGCTTTCAAAGATTTACTTCACCCAGGGCAGGTGTTGATTCGAACAGACAACACTACTGTCATGTGGTACATCAACAAGCAAGGGGGAACCCATTCATACCCTCTTTGCAGGCAAGCGATGATTTTGTGGGAGACTGCTCTCAATTTACACCTCAATCTTCAGGCAAGGTTTCTACCAGGAGCACAGAACTCCTTAGCAGATGTGTTGAGCAGACAAATAGTGGATCCCCACGAGTGGAAATTGGATCCTCATGTATTTCAAAAGTTGACAGTGTTATGGGGAACTCCAGACATAGATCTGTTCGCTTCTCCACTAAATTACCAGTTGCCAAAGTTTTGCACAAAAATGTTTCATCACACAGCTTGGAAGGTGGACGCTCTATCATTCAGTTGGAACAATCTGCATGTATATGCCTTTCCACCTCTGCCTCTTCTTCCCAAGGTTCTTTTGAAGGCCAGACAAGACAAGCCAACCATGATTTTGATAGCGCCGGATTGGCCTCGACAACACTGGTACCCACTACTGAGGAGTTTAGTAAGAGAGCCTCCATGGCCTCTGCCTTTGATTCCGCACCTTTTGTCTCAAGAGGGCAATCACTTCCTCAATGTCAAGATTCAGTCTCTGCATCTAACAGCCTGGTATATTCTGTTTTAGACTCTGGAGGGTCTCAGCTTCCACAACAAGTTTTGAATGTTATTTTGGAGGCCAGGAGGCCTAGTACCAGGAAAGTTTACGCTGATAAATGGAGGAGATTTTTTATTTGGAGCAAAGGAAAGGACTTTGATGTCTCCAAACCTGATTTAAGTGTTGCTCTTCAATATCTTACTGAGTTATTGGACAAGGGTTTGTCTTTCTCCTCGATAAAGGTTCATGCTGCAGCCATTTCTGCTCACTATGATTGTGACCCTCCTTTATTCTCTCATCCTTTGTTTAAGCAATTTCTTAGAGGGGCAAAGAATATAAGACCCCACGTGAGCTCCTACTCCTGCTTGGGATCTCAATTTTGTGTTGGAAAAACTTACTCTACAACCTTTTGAGCCTGCAGCTACTGCCGAGTTAAAGTATTTGTCATGGAAAACTGCTTTTTTGTTGGCCATTACCTCTGCAAGAAGGGTTTCTGAATTACAGGCCCTCATGGCAGTGGAGCCTTTCCTGATTTTTCATAAGGATAGGGTATCTTTGCGTACTAATCCTTCCTTTATGCCTAAAGTGGTTTCTAGTGTGGCCTTAAACCAAACTATTAATTTGCCCACTTTTTATGCAAACCCCCAAAATAAAGGGGAGAAAATTTTGCATACTCTGGATATTCACAGGCAGTTGCGTTATTATTTGAGCAGAACCAAGGAGTTCAGACAGTCTCAGCAGTTGTTTGTTTCTTTTGCTTTGGGTTCTCAGGGTAAACCTGTTTCAAAACAAACTATTTCTAAATGGATTGGGTTTTGTATTTCATTCTGTTATTCCCATCATGGTAAGGAGATTCCGGCTGGAATCAGACCTCATTCCACTAGGGCTACTGCCACTTCTACTGCCTTTCTAAGGGGGGTAGCTACAAAAGATATTTTGGAGGCAGCTACTTGGAGTTCAGTGCATACTTTTTCTAAACATTACCACCTTCCTCTTTATTCTAATTCTAGGGCTGGATTTGCCACTGCAATATTACAGGGCATTTTAGCAGCCCCTAATGCTTTATGATTTTTTCCATCCTCCCTTTCCCATTGCTTTGGGATTCTACCCATAAGTAAGGACTGCAGCAATGTGAGATGAAGAACATAGTACAGTTTTGTACCTACCATAAATGTAGATGTTCGAAGATCCACATTGCTGCAGTCCAATTTACCCTCCCTCCTTCCCCACTTTAGTTTGACATGGTTCTATGCTTTAGGTGATGGTTGTTGTTAGGCATGTTTTTGGGAGGTATTCTGTTTTTGGCTGTGGCCTTTCTTGTTTGGCCTTCTGACATCTGGGGCAAGAAAAGACTGAGGATATGACGTCGGTCATGCGCTTTTATACCCTGACGCTCTGATGTCAGATCTAGGCGCCCATGACCGACGTCAGCCTAATACTTTGGTATTCGGGCCGACCGAGGACAGCGGACTTACCCATAAGTAAGGACTGCAGCAATGTGGATCTTCGAACATCTACATTTATGGTAGGTACAAAACTGTACTTTCCCTCTGCCCCTGAAGATTTCTCTTTTGGGGAAACCTTGCATGAGATGAGGGAGCATTTTCATTGGTAAGGTCAGGATTATTCTGCTTCCAAAAAGAGACTTGGGGAATTTCTTCTTCTCCCTCAACACAGGCCTTTGGCTATTCCTCCTGTACTTGACATTGTGGATGATGCCTTCTCTGAAGCTAACTTGAATCCTGATTCCATGCCGCCTGCTCCTTCTAAGCCTGATAGATTTTACAGGGTCCCTGATTCCCATCAATTCTTATTTAAGAACCCTTCTGTTGATCCTGAAACTATTTTACAGGGTTCCAAGGCTGCTAAGGCCGCCTCCTCTAAGAATCCTATCCCCTCTGAAAAGGATTCTCGTGCCGTGGACAGGTGGGGCAAAAAGGTTTATACTTCAGCTACCCTTTCTATTAGAGCTTTAAATTGCCGGTTTCACATGTTTAAGTATCAACAGTTTCTTTTATCTGTTTAAAAACAAAGGCTTTCTACCTTTCCTGCATGTGCTGAGGACAAGGAATTACAGGATGTGTTGCATGCAACTGAACAAGTTAGCAAACATAGTTTACATTGTGGTTTTGATGCCTTAGAGGCTTCCTGCAGGGCTGCTGCCTCTGGTACTGTTACAAGGAGACATGCTTGGCTTCGTGAGCAGAATTTACCTGAACAAGTTAAGGCTAAATTGCTAGATGCCCCTGTTCAGCATGATGTCTTATTTGGATCTAAAGCTGAGGAGGTTATTAAAAAGATGGAAGAAAAAGCCAAGTCTATGCAGACTGTAAAAGATTTTTTGCAAGTACAGCCTCCTAGATTTTCCAGAAATTGGCCCTCCAAAAATTGGTCTTTTCCCACTTCTGACAGGCCTCAAAGGGGAAGATGTAGACGCTCCAGAGGTCCGGGCTCAGGCCTCTTACAGATCTAGACAGTGGACTGCTTCTTCAAAGAAAGCAGACCCAATGACTCCCTCTGTTTGGCTACAGGTCCTCCTTCCCTGGATGCCACTCTCGGAGGAAAACTTTCTCTTTTTTACCAAAATTGGACTCTCATTACCCAGGACAAATGGGTGTTGGACGTGATTTTGAAAGGCTACAGATTCCACTTTCGCACTCTGCCAAGGCCTTCCGACTGGCCAGATCTGCCAAAACATCAATGGACAGAGGCCTTAAATCAAGTGGACGCTTTATTAGCCTTAAGAGCCATAGAACCTGTTCCACCTCTAGAGGTGGGGAAAGGTTTTTACTCAAGACTTTTTCTGGTCCCAAGAAAACAAAACTCCTGGAGACCTATTCTGGACCTCTCAATATTAAACACCTTTTTGGAAATTCCAAAATTCAAGATGCTTACACTTCAACAACTTCTCCCAATGCTCTCACAAGATGCTTGGATGGTAACATTGGACTTAAAAGAGGCTTACTTACACGTCCCCATAAGGCAGCAATGCAGAAAGTACCTCAGATTCAAGGCAGGCTCGAGACACTTCCAATTCTCTGTACTGCCATTTGGCGTATCTACTGCGCCCAGAGTTTTTACCAAATGCCTGGCTCCAGTAGTAGCTTACTGCAGACTTCAGGGGATTCAGATTTACCCCTATCTGGATGACTGTCTAATTCAGGCAGACGGCAAAGACCTTTTACTTCAACACCTGCATTTTGTTCAACGTCTTCTACTACTGGGATTCTCAGTGAACACAAAAAAGTCACATTTGATTCCTTCTCAACGAATGATCGTTTTGGGAGCTCTTCTAGACACAAGTTTACAGATGGCCTTCCTTACTCCAGAAAAACAATTACAGCTGGCTTCAATCTTCAAGACCTTGGCAACCTTGACTCGGCTCACAGCAAGGAAATTCCTGCAGGCTTTGGGCTACATGGCCTCTTGCATCCTGTTGATTCCAAATGCGAGGCTTCACATGAGGAAACTTCAATGGTACTTAGAGTGTATGGTCTCAGCATTGCCACAGTCTGGATACAATGATTCCACTGATTCCCTGCCTCCAGAAGGAATTCCTTTGGTGGTTCAGGAAGTGTGTTTTGAACGAAGGGAAACCCTTTCGCCTTCCTCAACCTACTCTGATCATAACCACGGACGCCTCGGATTATGCTTGGGGAGCTCATTTTCTAGACAAATGCCAACAGGGCTCTTGGACAAACAAACACCTTCTATGGCACATCAACTTGAAAGAAATGTTGGCAGTCCAAAATGCTCTTCTAGCCTTCCAGACTCTTTTGAAGCCAGGACCTCTGCTAATTCGAGCAGACAATACCACAGTCATGTGGTACATAAACAAGCAAGGGGGCTCTCACTCTTACCCCCTTTGCAGACTTGCCATGACTTTATGGGACACAGCCCTAAATTTGAATCTGGATCTTCAGGCACAGTTCATTCCAGGAAATCAGAATCCCTTAGCAGACAGCCTAAGCAGAAACATTTTGGATCCTCACGAATGGATGCTGGACCCCAACTTATTCAGCAAGATAACTGCAGTTTGGGGCTGTCCTCAGATCTGTTTGCATCCCATCTCAACCATCAGTTGCCTCTCTTGCACCAGGTCCTTCCACAAGACAGCTTGGAAAGTGGATGCCCTGTCCTTCAGCTGGAGGAATCTTTCGGGATATGCCTTCCCTCCTCTTCCTCGGGTATTGCTAAAGATAAAGCTAGACAAACCCAAACTGATCATTTTGATAGCTCCAAATTGGCCTCGCCAGTTTTGGTATCCAACTCTACTGCACCTTTGCTTGGAACCCCCTTGGAGTCTTCCTCTGACCAATTCTCTACTGTCCCAGCATCAGGGTCAGGTATTTCACTCTCAAATCAAGACTCTCTGCCTGGCAGCTTGGCTCATCAAAGGCAATCGATTCCTTCTTCTCTTCCCAAACAAGTTTTGGATATTCTTTTGGAAGCTAGGCGTCCTAGTACAAGGAAATCTTATGCTTCTAAATGGAAAATATTTTGTATTTGGATGCAGGATCGTGGTTCTGATCCTTTTTTACCTGATATTCCCTTTATTTTACTTTATCTTTCAGACCTTTTGATTAAAGGTCTTTCCTTTTCTTCCATAAAAATTCATGCTTCTGCTATTTCGGCTCATTTCAATTGTGATCCTTCCATTTTTTCCCCACCCGCTGGTTAGACAATTTCTGAGAGGAACTAAGAATTTAAGACCTCCTATATCTCCTCCTGTCCCTCCTTGGGATCTCAACTGTCTTGGAAAAGCTTACTTTGCCTCCTTTTGAGCCTGCTGCCTCTGCGGATATTAAGTTCTTATCCTGGAAGACAGCTATCTTGGCCTTGACTTCTGCCAGAAGGGTGTCTGAGTTATAAGCCCTCATGGCCGTGGAACCATACCTCATCTTCCATCCGGACAGAGTTTCCTTGAGGACCAATCCTACTTTTATGCCTAAGGTAGTTTCTAGAGTGGCTCTAAATCAGACTATTCACCTTCCTACCTTTTTCCCAAAACCCCAAAATAAGGGGGAAAGGATTTTGCATTCATTGGACGTACACAGGCAACTACGTTTTTACCTGGACAAAACTAAAGATTTCAGGAAATCAGATCAATTGCTTATCTCATTTGCTTCCAGTTCTCTAGGTAAAGCTATTTCTAAGCAAACTATTTCCAAATGGATTGCTCATGGAATAAGATATTGTTGCTCTCTTTATGGAAAACAGATTCCAGGTACTGTCAGGACTCATTCTACTAGAGCAGCTGCCACTTCAGCAGCCTTTTTCAGAGGAGTTCCTACCAAGGACATTCTGGAGGCTGCCACTTGGAGCTCTGTGCATACCTTTTCCAAGCACTATAACCTCCCTTTGTACTCTAAGTCTAGGGCAGGCTTTGCCTCTGCTGTTTTGCAGGGTCTTCTAGCTGCTCCTTCTTCTTCATAACCTCCTCCCGTGTTCTCCGCTTTGGGATTCTACCCTACAGTTATGACTGCAACAGTGAAACACGAAGAACATAGTACAGTTGTGTATACCTACCATAAATGTAGATGTTAGAGTGTCTTCACTGTTGCAGTCGGTGTTTCCCTCCCTCCAGACCCCTCTTGTTTCTTTTTGCTTACTTTGTTTCCTTTTCCACTACCTTTCTGGTGTATTTGTGTTTCCATTGGGACACCTTTTGGCTTTATGGGGGCTTCTGACATCAGGGGCAAGAAAGGCTGGAGAAGATGGCGTCGCCTGTCAGCTTTATACCCATGTGTGCTGACGTCAGGGTACTTGCTGATGCAGCTGACGCCAGACCCAGACTTTGATATTCTGGCCGACCTCGGGCTGCCTGCCGACAGGAGTACCCTACAGTTATGACTGCAACAGTGAAGACACTCTAACATCTACATTTATGGTAGGTATACACAACTGTACTTTTTTCTTTTCTGGTTGGGACCTCTGCACACCTGTAATTGTCCTGATTGTGTTAAATTCTTAGCGAAGACCCTTAAAGGCAGGGCCCCAGAGTCCTCTATTTTGTTTCCCTCCACTTGTTCACAAACCCCAGCGTCATTCCTAAGAAATATAAAAATAAAAATATTCAAGGGAAAATATTTTCATTGTAGGCTAATGACCGACATTAACTGAGCTGGACAAGAAAGTAGCAAGTTACTTCTCAATTAATACATCTAGCAGCAGTTTTCTTTTATGAAGGTTTTCCAGCTCATTCATTGGCTGCACACCGATGGTGTAAAGCCTTCATCAAGTGTGTTTTTCATTCCAGGTTTGCAGTTGTTATCCCAGCTCTGGCATGAGATCTAAACTTAGTGCTTGAGAGTTTGACAAGACCACCTTTTGAATCTGCCAAGTTCAACTGACATCAAGTTCTTTTCATGAAAAACAGCCCTTTTGGTGACCTACTTCAGCAAGAAGAGTCTGAGAGCTTCGTGACCTATCTTTACAATGCTCCTACAGTTTTTTCCACCTGGATCGAGTATCCCTAAAGCAGAACTGTCCTTTAAATTACCCTGAGTAGTTAGTTCGAGCATAAACTAGTACGTTCACTTGCCAGTATTACTTCCTAAGTACTGTAACATCGAACAGTGCTTGTTGCATTGTTTGGTTGTACATGTCAGTAGGTTCTGTATGGATTGTATAAATGGTTTCATGAAAAACTTTGCCAGTTATTTGGCTGTGAGACTGTCAGAATTGGATTTCAGACTGTTTCTTGTGTTACACCTCAGCAGGCAGCTAACCATCTCAACAAGGGCTCAAGTTACTTTCACAAGCCTTGAGCCTTGACTCTTATTTTCCCTGCGGTCTTGTAGCTTTGGCTTGCTCTTTGGGGGCTAGAAGCTCTCCCTTCTCTTTTAGGAAAGGATTTTGTTTAAAATGAAAGGATAGATGTTATGTTGTCCTTTTGCGCCGTAATTCTTGCAAGATTGGTTCGGAGCCATTCACGGCTCCAACTCAGTCGAATACTAAAGCTCGAGAGCTTCCACTGGTTTGATGCTAACTCCTATCCCATGATGGTCTGGACCACATCCCCAGATCTCGTTTGCCGCTAAAGCGATTGAGAAGTGTTCCTGCTGGCTCATTGGCTAAGTATAGGTTTTCTAATTCTATTTGTCAAATTTATTTTCTCTGTCTACTACCTTTCTTTCTAGATCGTTAGTTTTCATGTATTACTGCATCAGATCATTGTAGTAGATGTCCTTCAAGGATGCATCTGCAGTCATAACATATGGGTTGTCCTGCCTCAGGCAGCCCTTCGGTCGGCCGGATTCCAAAGTCTGGGTCTGGCCTCGGCTGATGTCGCACTTCACCCGACGTCATAGCTCCTGGGGTATATAGGCATCAGCCGACGCCATTTTCCTCGGTCTTTCTTGCCGCGCGGTGCCCGAAGCAGAAGCTGTTCGCAAGTGCCGGTTGGTCAGATCCAGAGATTTCAGCTACCGAAGACTTCTAAAAAAGCTAAGTACCCCGTTGGGGACTCTTTCTTGCCTCAACCGATGTCAGACAAAGTAAATAATTGATGTTATGTGATCCTATCTCGCCTACATTCTGACTGATGGGTTCGGAGCCGACCCTCGGCTCCGACTCGGCACGCTTATGCCAAAGAACGAAGTCTCTTATTGGCTGAGCTTACTATATCCCAGGATGCACCACTACCAGTCCCCCAGATCTCGTTTGCCGCTAACAAGCAAAGACGTGGTCTCGAGCTTGGCTGAGCTAAGTAGTGTTTTTTCACTTACTTTCCTGTCAGGGATTTCCTAAAATTTCAACAAAAAGCTGTTTTAACAGCTATCTCGTCTTTTTGTGTATGAGTGGATATTTTTTTGTGAAATATTTGTGTGTGTGATTGCGTATTTTCTGACTAGAGGTTCCCTTTGAGTTGAAGGGCCTTCCCCTGTCAGTCAGTTGTCATTCAAGTCCCGTTTTTTTTAGGGGTTCTTGGATCCTTTTAGTTTTTCTTCTATTGTGACAGTCTTTGGTTTAAAAAAAAAATAAAAAAAAAAGAATTTTCTCTGTGATAGTTAGTGTGTTTTGTTTTTGCTGTTCACTAGATTGGTTGCCATAATGTCACAGGCTCCTAGGCCTTCAGGTTTTAAGAAGTGCACTAAGTGCAGTTTCAAAATGTCGATAACAGATGACCATTCTCTCTGTGTGTACTGTTTGGGCGCCAAACATTTGCAGGAGTCCTGTAGCGTGTGCCACGCGTTTTCCTCGAGGGTCCTCCAAGAGAGGAAAAATAAACTTATTTTAAAAGGCCTTATTAAACCCTCATTTGAAGAGGCATTAGCTTCCTCTCCTTCTCCTGCTAAGAAGAAAAGGGCGGCTCCGACCAGTCCGTGGAACCGACCGCCAAAAGACATAGGCAGGCTTCTCCTTGGCTCCACGGACTTGGAGCCGAGGGCGAGTCTGCCTCGATGCCTCCAGCCTCGACTCCTCTGGGTTCGAGCCGACGGCTGGGGCCTCGAGGCGGGTCACCTTCATCGGCTCCACTGATCTCAGAGCCGATGAAGGTTGTCCGCCAGACACTTCCTCCTCGGCCAAGCCCTCTCGGCACCGATGGAAATTGGTTTGGACACTCCTTGCGCCGATTATCGAGTCGATTCGAGCCGGTCCCCTAGTCCCTTGGAGCCGTTGGAGAGGCCTACTCGACCGTTCGGTCTCTTCCAGGTCATCAAGGATGTCAGATTCGGACATAGACAGGGTACTCCAAAGACTTTTCCAGTCCCCAGTCTTTCAGAAATTAGTTTCGCTCCGACCCACTTGGCTTCGGAGCCGATAGCCCATTCCATTGCCATTCCTCCTCCGACCGCCGGCTCCGTGGAGCAGGTGCTGATGGAGCCAGTGGAGATCCTAGGGTCGGCTCAACCTTACTCCAACCCCAGCCTTGGTCGGAGTTTAGCACACGGACTTCTTCGGCCGGGCCCGGGGTGACGTTTGGGACCAATGCAGTCGGTTCCAAGCCTCCCTCTGTGCTTGACGCGGGACTTCCGTCTGCCATCATGGCTCCGGCGACTGGACCCTCTCAGGATTCTGGGGGTCCGGCCTTCAGAGCTATGAGGAGTGCCTTGGCCAAATCTTCTTTGGCCATCTCTACAGCTTTACCGGCACCTTCCCTGGGCATGGAGACTGGGTCTTTGGCAGTTCCCCTGTCTCTAGACAGCGGAGCCCCGGGGCCTGAGGTTACCCCCACTGGGGGTTCCCCTCCTCCTGAGGGTCTTTCGGAGTTGTCTTTGGAGGAGCCCCCAAGGAAGAGATCGTGCAAGAGGAAGCACGTAGACTCCCCCGATGAGTCTCTTACATCGGACACTGATCTTGATGATGCGGAGGGGTCCCCAAAGTCGTCCTCTGATGTCTCATTTGCAGACATTCTAGAGATCCTCAAGCGAGGCGGCTGGAATTCCAAACCCCCCTCCGCTGATGAGTCGGTGTTCCTCAAGGCCTTCGGGGCTCAGCCCTCCACCTCCTGGGTGTCTCCGCCCTTCGACGAGCTCCTAGATTTGGTTTGTCGGAGGGCGTGGGAACATCCAGATACTGTGGAACCAGTGCCTTCTCGCCCTAACAAATTTTTGTCTGCCCCACCCGAGAAGGAGTTCTTAACGAAAGGCGTGGCTGTAGATGCCATGGTGGTGGCATCTGCTACCCAGCAGGACGTGGCAGAGGCTTCAACGTCCGTCCATCCTCCTAATAAGGAGTCTAGGAGCATGGACCGGTACGGGAAGCGCACCCTGAGTTCAGCGGCCTTTACTCTGAGGTCCCTGAATTATTTGGCACATTTCACCAGACTACAGAGGGATCTGATCAAGGAGCTCTCAGACTCCCTCTCAGGTAACCTACCTGAGCAGCTAGCCCAGTCGGTTAGCTCTCAGTTGGCTACCCTTAACTCGATTTCTAACTCGTCCATGCGGCTCATTTCATATGCGGCGAAGGGCGGCAGAGCGGCAGGCACAGGCGTGGCTCTACGAAGACAAGCCTGGCTCCGTTTGTGTCATTTCGCGGAGGCCTTCAAGTCTTCCTTTTCCGACGCTCCCTTTGCTGGGTCTTCTTTGTTTGGACCCAAGGTAAAAGACACTCTTACCCGCTGTGAGCAGGAGGGAAAGACTTTATCTGCCGTAGGAGCCCGATTTTCCACGCCCTTTCGGCCTTATCCCAAGGCTAAAAGAGGAGGGAAGATGTGGTTCCGCAAATCACAGCAATTCTTTCCTCAACAGCAGGAAGATTCCCCTTCCAGAGGCAGAGGAGGGGGAAATTTTTCTGGGAGACGCCGTCCCAGAGGCGGCAGAGGCCCCCGCAACACTGGAGACCCTTGAGTCCTTTCGTGGCTCTTCAGCCTCCCACACTCCATGAGGGATTGCCCGGCTGTGCTGCTCGAGCCAGTCGGGTGCCGTTCCAAGCACCTAAAAGCCTGGGAGTCTGTTACTCAGGACAGCTGGGTGCTTCGGATTATTGCCGGAGGTTACACCATTCCCTTCACACACCCCACCGTCCAAAAATCCCGGACCCACCACCCAGTCAAAGGGAAATTGCAGCCGTAGAAGCTTCAAAGCTGCTAGAAAAGGAGTCATCCAACCGGTCCCCACAGACCAGATCGGATCCGAAATTACTCAAGGTTCTTTTAGTGCCAAAAGACAGGGGACCTGAGACCCATTTTGGATCTCAGCAAACTAAACCAGTCCGTCATGAAGTCCAAATTCCGAATGGTCACTTTACAATCCATTCTCCCATTGCTGGAGAAAGATGTTTGGATGTGCTCCATAGATCTCAAGGACGCCTATTATCACATACCGATACATCAGGCGTCCAGGAGGTATCTGCGCTTCAGCCTCGGAGACAGTCATTTCCAATTTTGTGCACTACCCTTTGGTCTCACCACAGCCCCCAGGGTGTTCACCAAGTGTTTGGCAGTAGTGACTGCTCACCTGAGGAGTCTCGGATTCCAAGTGTTTCCCTATCTGGACGACTGGCTCCTGACTGCCACCACCAGGCATCTACTACTACAGAACCTACAAGCCACCATCTCCCTGGGTGCTTCCCTGGGAATTACATTCAACTGGTCAAAGTCTGTCTTGCTGCCTTCTCAGCGCATAAGATTCATAGGAGCAGAGATAGACTCAAAATTAATGCGAATCTTCCTTCCTACCGAAAGGATACAAACATTACAAGATCATGTCCGAGCCCTGCTTCTAAGATCCAAAGCCCCAGCCAGGATGGTCCTGCAACTTTTAGGTTCAATGTCTGCCACGGTTCTCCTAGTTCCTCTGGCAAGGTTGCACATGAGGATTCTCCAGTGGCTATTATCGACACAATGGTCTTTTCAGGATCTCCCCCTCAATCATCACATACTGATAACAGAAACGTGCAAACGGGACCTCCGCTGGTGGCTTCTGCCATCCAATCTGAATCTGGGAAGACCCTTTGTTATACCCCCTCCGGTGGCCACCTTGACAACGGATGCCTCCCAGACGGGGTGGGGGGGGCATTGTCTGGGCAGGTCAGTTCAGGGTTCTTGGCTTCCAAACAAAACATTTCTCCATATCAATGTGTTGGAAATGAGGGCTGTACTTCTGTCCCTACAAGCCCTCCACAAGTTTCTCCCTCAAGGCATTATCGCCATCCACACAGACAACATGTCGGTGGTCTGGTATCTAAACAAACAGGGAGGGACCAGATCTTACCCCCTTTGCAGAGAGGCCATGAGGGTGTGGGAATGGGCAGTGGCTACCAAGCGCTTCCTGGTAGCGACCCACATTCCAGGCAAATCCAATGTATTAGCAGACAGACTCAGCAGGACTATTCTTTCTCCTCACGAGTGGTCTCTGAACGAAACAGTAGCAGCTCAGATTTTCAAAAGGTGGGGGATTCCGTGCTGCAACCTGTTTGCAACACCACAAAACACGAAGTGCAAAAGGTTCTTTTCCTTGACCCCGCGTCAAGGGGAGACAGCTACGGATGCTCTAGTCCAACCTTGGCCAACAGGACTGCTTTATGCTTTCCCTCAGATTCCTCTCCTCCCCAAAGTCATCCAGAAAGCTTCCCAATTGGGGTCCACAATGATTCTAATTGCTCCGTACTGGCCTCGTCAGGTATGGTTCCCCTACCTACAGAAATATACCCTGGACGGTCCTTGGTTCTTGGATCTAATTCCGGACCTTCTGGTTCATCAGTCGGGACAACAGCACCAGTCCCTTCACACTTTGAAATTAACAGCTTGGCTCCTCCTCTTCCGACTATAGTCAGAAATCACACCTTGGACCCGGAAGTTATTCGCATTTTATCTTCAGCCCACAAACCCACCACTAAGAAATTGTATCACAGTAAGTGGAAGAGGTTTGCTATCTGGGCTCAACTCAGAGGCTTAGATCCTATTACTGCCCCGATACCAGAGGTCTTGAAATTTTTAACATCCTTGTTTAATCAAGGATCTTCAGTCTCTACTATTAAAGTCCAACTAGCAGCTATCTCCAAATTTCACGATTCCATAGACCCACCGTTGATGAGCAGCAGATTATGTAAAACTTTCATAAAAGGTGCTGTGCTTTTAAAACCCCCAGTTTTTCATCCTGCGCCTCCGTGGGATCTTGATTTGGTACTTCGTGCCTTAACATCTTCCCCCTTTGAACCGGCTGCTACATGTGATTTGAAATATCTGTCTTGGAAAACTGCCTTCTTAATTGCAATTACCTCTGCAAGAAGAGTTTCAGAACTTCAAGCCCTATCTATCAAACCACCGTACTTGATTTTTCACAAGGATAGAGTATCACTTAGGCCTAATCCATCTTTTGTCCCAAAAGTTTGCTCCAATCTCTGTCTCCAACAGTCTTTAGAGCTACCAGTTTTCTTTCCAAAATTTTCAAACAAAGCGGAATACACCTTCCATACATTGGATGTTCACAGGCAATTGCGCTTCTATCTAGATAGGACTCAACAAATTTGAAAAACAGATCAATTGTTTGTGTCCTTTTCAGATAATAAACTGGGTAAAACCATCACTAAAGCAACTATTGCCAAATGGATCAGAGATTGCATAACTCAGGCTTATTCCTCTTCAAATAAACAACTTACAACTTCTGTCAAAGCTCACTCTACTAGGGCTATGGCTACCTCTATTGCAATCCATTCCAAGCTCGCTATTTCTGAGATTTGTGCTGCGGCTACTTGGTCCAACCTGCACACTTTCATTTCCCACTATAAATTGGATGTGGCATCTAAAGGACGAGCATCATTTGGTTCCACGGTACTCAGGAGTGTTTTCCAGTGATCCACCCAGGATTTAGGTGCTAGGGACGCTGTCCCATCAGTCAGAATGTAGGCGAGATAGGATCACATAACATCTTTTAGTTATGTACTCACCATAACTTCAGATGTTTGGGATCCATCTCGCCTACATTCCTAATACCCACCCTCCTTCCTCCTGCCTTGGAGATCAGAAGAGATTGAACGGTTTGAGTTCTACTGTTTTATCTTGTATCATCTGTCAATGTTATATAAGCAGTGCATGCGTGTGTGCATGTATGCGGACAAACTAGATCTGGGGGACTGGTAGTGGTGCATCCTGGGATATAGTAAGCTCAGCCAATAAGAGACTTAGTTCTTTGGCATAAGCGTGCCGAGTCGGAGCCGAGGGTCGGCTCCGAACCCATCAGTCAGAATGTAGGCGAGATTGATCCCAAACATCTGAAGTTATGGTGAGCATATAACTAAAAGTTTAACTTGTGGAAAACAAATACCTCATAAGGATTTCCACCCTTACTGCCTTCCTTGCTTAGGCCCAGATCACGACGTATCAGCTTGTTTAGCCTGTGCTTCCTTCAACCGATGGACACTTAGAGGTCGGTCGGTGTTTGCAGAAGAGTTTTTTGGTCCCGCTTTTGCATATAAAATGCCGTCGGAGACTCCGACTACACATTTAGCCAAAAAACGCAAGGAAAAGGACCGACACTCGCGGCCCGCGGTTTCGGCTGAAACCACGGTTAGGCCTACCGCGAGTGTCTCTGTTTCGGCTGAAACAGAGTCCTCGGTTCTTCCTTCGGCCGCAAGCATGCCTCCGACAACCGAGGCCACAGAGGCCCCGGCTGAATCGGCTACAGAAATTCCTACCAAAGAAGCAGGCACACAAGAATTGTCCGACACCATTCCATTGGACATCTCTACTCCTGCACGTGGGGCAGCTAGACCCCCTGCTTCTATGTCTATTAAGGCTTCTCCAGGGCTAAAGCAGCTAAACTTTCCAAGGCCTTACCTACAAAAGCTCCCCCTCACAGACCTTCCTCAAGTTCTCAGATTCTCAGCCTTGCTGAGGACCTTATTTCTCTGATCAGGGGATCCCAACCTCACCCAGACAGGGCCTCACAACCCCCTCCTGAAAAAAGGCCTAGGACTGAACCCCCTGAACCTCTCTCCTCTGACTATTCCTCGGATGGATCAGATTTATCATACCATCAGGAAGGACCATACTCACCTTATGAGGATTCAGATGCAGAAGACTCCATTCCTTCTGCCTCCCCACCAGAAGAATTTTCATTTGGGGAAACTCTACATTCAATGAGGAACACTTCCAATGGCAGGGTCAGGATTTTTCTGATTCTAGTAAAAGGCTAAGGACTTTTTTACACTTGCCACAGCATAGGCCTTTAGCCATACCACCTGTACTATCAGTTGTTGATGCATACAATGATGCCAGTTCTGCCCCTGATTCTCTTCCCCCGGCCCCTGCCAAACCTGACAGATATTACAGGGTCCCGGATTCTCACTTTCACTTGTATAAGGCCCACGCTGCAGACCCAGAAACCATTTCTCAGGGCCCTAAGGGTGTTGCAGCTGCCTCTGCCAAAAACCCCCTACCCTCTAAAAGAGAATCAAGAGCATTAGAGAGATGGGGTAAAAAGGTTTATACATCTGCTACTCTTTCTGCCAGGGCTTTAAACTGTCAATTTCACATGATGCAGTACCAGGAATTTTTGTTAGATCAGCTGAATAAAAAGCTTTCCTCTCCTGAACCTTTAGACCGTAAGTCCCTTCAGGATTTGGTACACAACTCTCAGCAGGTCAGTAATCATTTCTTAAAATGTGGCTATGATGCACTGGAGGCTTCATTTAGATCAGCTATGACTGGAGCAGTGATTCGAAGGCATGCCTGGCTAAAAGAGCAATCCTTGCCAGACCATGTTAAGTCTAAACTCCTAGATGCCCCTATGGAGAAACAAAGTTTATTTGGCTCCCCTGCACAGGAGGTTCTAAAGAAAGTGGAAGAAAAAGCAAAATCTGTGCAAACAGTCAAGGATTTTCTGCAGGTCCAACCTCCGAGGTTCAGCAGAAATTGGCCTTCAAAGAATTGGTCCTTTCCAGACACCTCCAGAGCTCAGAGAGGCAGAAATAGACGCCCAAGAGGCAGATGTCAATCAAGGGGTGCCTACAGGGGCCGTCAGTGGCAACCTGCCAACCAGAGGAGTACCGCCACAGCTGCGACTGCAACCACTTCCACAGGACAGACACAATGACTTGGCTCTGATTCCGCCTACCAGGGAACAACTGGAAGCACCCTTGGGCGGAAAGCTAGCTTTATTTTCAAAAAACTGGCATTGCATTACAGGAGACAAATGGACTTTGCAAACAATAGACAAAGGCTACAGGTTTCACTTCTACACTTTACCAAAAAAGAGAGGAATGCCAAACCTTCCACCAAGCCAGAAGTCAGAGGCTCTAAAACAAATCATCAACTTACTAAGGATGAGAGCAATAGAAAAGGTACCATCTATGGAACAAGGCCAAGGATTTTACTCCAGACTATTCCTTGTACCAAGAAAAGAAACTCAATGGAGGCCTATTCTCGACTTGTCCGCACTGAACACATATCTCATTGTACCAAAATTCAAGATGCTGACCCTACAGCAACTTCTTCCCATGTTGGGCAAGGAGTCTTGGCTGGTGACTTTAGATCTCAAGGAGGCATACCTGCACATCCCTATACGACCAGATTGCAGAAGACGCCTCAGGTTTCTTGCAGGATCAGAGCATTATCAATTCTCAGCATTGCCCTTTGGCTTATCTACTGCGCCCAGAGTATTCACGAAATGCCTGGCATCAGTAATTGCACATTGCAGGCTTCAGGGAATTCAAATCTACCCATACCTGGACGACTGCCTAATACAAGCGGACGACAAGACAAAAATAATAAAGGATTTGGCCTATGTCATACATCTGCTGCAAGCCTTGGGATACACAGTCAACATACAGAAGTCAAGACTAGTGCCATCCCAAAGGATAACATTTTTGGGTGCAGAACTAGACACAATAACTCAAATGGCTTTTCTCACAGAAGAAAAACAAAAGCAACTACCAGTCTGCTTCATGGCATTGACAAGACAAACTCAGCTTACTGCAAGGAAAGTCCTGCAGGCCCTGGGTTACATGGCATTCCGCATAATCTTGATCCCACATGCCAGGCTGCATATGAGAAAATTACAATGGTACCTAAGGAATGTATGGTCTCAACACAGACAGTCTAGAAACCACGATACCAATTATTCCATGCCTGAAAAAAGAATTCCTGTGGTGGGCTCAGGCCTGCCACACCAACAGAGGGTTGCCTTTCCACAAACCACAACCAAGGCAGACCATCACCACGGACGCCTCAGACCTAGGCTGGGGGGCACACATGGAAGACAAGTGTATCCAAGGCCTGTGGTCCCAAGACCAGCTCAATCTACACATAAATCTAAAGGAGATGCTGGCAGTGAAGCATGCAATCGAGGCATTCAAATCATTCCTCCAGCAAGGACACCTGCTGATAAGGACGGACAATACCACAGTCATGTGGTACATCAACAAACAGGGAGGCACGCATTCGTACCCTCTATGCCGGATGGCAATGGATCTGTGGAACCTAGGCCTGAATCTCAACATTCAACTGCAGGCCAGATTCGTACAGGAAAAGAGAATTCACTAGCAGACAGATTAAGCAGAACTACCACGGATGCTCACGAATAGATGCTGCATCCAGACATCTTCAAAGCCATAACAAAGAAATGGGGAATGCCAGAGATAGACCTGTTCGCCTCCCCACTCAACCACCAACTGAAGAAATTCTGCTCAAGAGAATACCACCCACAAGCCTGGAGGGTGGACTCCCTTTCTTTCAGCTGGAAGGCCCTGACAGTTTATGCCTTTCCACCCCTCCCATTGATGTACAAAGTTCTACTGAAGATCAGGGAGGAACAGCCAAAGGTAATTCTGATAGCTCCAGACTGGCCAAGGCAGCATTGGTACCAGTTACTGAGAAGCATGTCTCGGACGAACTCATGGCCTCTACCTCTATGGCCTTTACTTCTAACGCAGAAGACCTTGCATCCAAACTTGAAAACGCTGCAGCTAACTGCCTGGAAAATTGCATAAAACAAAACCAACCTGTTTTATCTCAGAGGGTCAAGGACATTATCCCGGAGGCTCGCAGACCCTCCACAAGGAAAACATACTCAGCCAAATGGAAGAGATTCCTCATTTGGAGTGCATCAAAGGGAACAGATGTCACACTGGCAAACCTAGCACACATCCTAGAATACTTAGCAGAACTGTTCCACAATGGCCTGTCCTATTCTTCCATTAAGATTCATGCTTCAGCAATTTCAGCAGAGTACAACATGGATCCTCCTATCTTCTCTCAACCTCTCCTCAGACAATTTCTAAGAGGGATCAAAAATGTAAAACCTCCAAGGAAACCACCTCTGCCTGCATGGGATCTCAATTTTGTGCTGGAAAAATTAACACTTCCCCCTTTTGAACCAGCAGCATCAGCAGACTTACAGTACTTATCTTGGAAAACTGCCTTCCTTCTAGCAATCACTTCAGCAAGAAGGGTATCCGAGTTACAGGCATTAATGGCAGTGCAGCCTTACCTTATCTTTCACCAGGATAGAGTGTCTCTGAGAACCAATCCTACTTTCATGCCAAAGGTGGTATCCAGGGTATCCTTGAACCAAGCTATTCATTTACCTACGTTCTTCCCTAACCCACAGAACAGGGGGGAAAAACTACTACACACCTTGGATGTACATAGACAACTGCGCTACTATCTGGACAGAACTAAGACCAGCAGAAAAACTGATCAGCTTCTGGTAGCATATGCAACAGGAGTGCAAGGAAAAGCAATTTCCAAACAGACCATTTCAAAATGGATAGGAAATTGCATTCGATTCTGTTACTCTTTTCATGGAAAGACAACTCCTGAAAATATCAGGCCTCACTCCACAAGAGCTACAGCCACCACTACAGCTTTCCCACGAGGAGTGGCTACCAAAGACATTTTAGAAGCTGCTACTTGGAGCTCCGTGCATACATTTGCCAAGCATTACAATCTTCCTTTATACTCCAGATCCCGAGCAGGCTTTGCAACTGCAGTTTTAAGGGATCTTAACTACACCATCATTATCTTAGTGCCTCTTCCCCAAGTTTGGCTATGGTATTCTACCCATATGTTATGACTGCAGATGCATCCTTGAAGGACATAGTACAGTTTTGTACCTACCATAAATGTAGATGTCCGATAGGTATGCATCTGCAGTCAGGATTACCCACCCTCCTTCCCTCTGTGGTATTCCTAGGGTACTTACCCCTCTCTTAGCTAGCTGGGGGAATCTATTATGGTGTATTTGTTTGTATGTATATATGTATATATACTTTTTGCTTTCTTCTGTTTGGAATTTTCTACTTTTATCCAAATTTTGCCTTCCTAGAGGGCACCTGGCATCTGGGGCAAGAAACACTGAGGAAAATGGCGTCGGCTGATGTCTTTATACCCCAGGAGCTATGACGTCGGGTGAAGTGCGACATCAGCCGAGGCCAGACCCAGACTTTGGAATCCGGCCGACTGAAGGGCTGCCTGAGGCAGGACAACCCATATGTTATGACTGCAGATGCATACCTATCGGACATCTACATTTGTGGTAGGTACAAAACTGTACTTTTTTTCCCCTTCCCAGCTGCCGGTGAGAGTTCCGTTAAACTTAGAGTGCTCTTGCGGCCCGTTTAAGTTAGAGGGCCGCTTCCCCTTAAGGTTAGAATCTGTTTGAGTTAGAGGATTCTTCTACCTTTCCCTTTTTTTCCTCTGGTGTTACACTCCTGTTTAAAAAAAAAAAAAAAAAAAAAAAAAGTTGTGTGTGTACACCCACTTGTAACTTTTGTCTTGTAGTTTACAGTGGTGGTTAGTTTGTTGTTTTTTGCAGTTATAGCCTGTCTTAGTAGTTCGTCAGTGTTTTTGACTGTAGTGATAGGCTGTCTAAGGAGAAGGAGCCCAGGGAGTTTAGGCAGTCAGGGTTCAAGAAGTGCGATAAATGCACTCAAAATGTCACTCATGGATGGGCACACGAGTTGCATTTACTGCCTCGGTACCATCCATGTATAGGACTCCTTTACCATATGTCACGGATTTAGTAGCAGGGTGCTCCATGAGAGAGAGAATAAGTTGGTGGCAGTGGGGTTTATTAAAAGTGCCTGTACAGGAAGCTTTAGATACCTCCCAGAGCTCCAAATCTTCCTCCCCTTCTCTAACCCGCACTAAATTACCAAAAAGACTGGCTACTGCAGCTCCAGTTTCGGAGCCACCAAAGAAAATGGTATTATTGGAACAGTGGGCTCTGTTCCAACAAGTCTAGAACAAAATAATCCTCTTTGGCACCTAGAGTGTCTATGGAGCCGATGGAGATATCAAGGAGTCTGTCTCCTTTATTGGAGCCGATATCTCCAACACTGAAATTTCATATTTTAGAATGAGGCAGATCTCCTTCATTGTCCACCCGTTCTTCCAGGTGTTTATCTGATAATGACGTGGAGTGGGTGGTGAAGACATAGCTGTGAACACTGGCCCTGGCTAAAATTGTTGTCTCCGGCCCCAAAGGAATCTGAACCACCCTATTCAGTGCCTGCCTTTTCCTCCGATCACCCTGCAGTCTTCGGAGGCAGAGAGATTGGATCCGATAGCAGAACTGTTGGCACAGAGAGACCACCTTTGGAATCCTCAGTTCCCACCTCGACTCTGATGTCCTCTGCTCCTTCCGATGTTGTGGAATCTAGGAGCCCACACTCGCTAGTCAGATCCGGGGAGGAGAGTCTGCACAAAGTCATCCGATCCGACATTACCTCTTGGTGCCTTGGCTAAGTTGAGCTTGGCTCCTACCTCAGTTTTGGAGCCGACCCTCTGTCTCTTCGTAGCGGAGAGTCCCTTCAGAGTGGGACGGGGGGCTTTCGAACTGATGGAGAGGGTGCTGTCTCCCCACACAGCCTCGCTGTTTGAGCCAACTTCTCAATCCCTCCCAGGTGCCAGTGTCTGTCTCACCACCATCCCCTCCCCAGCGTAGAGACTCTGTACCTCGAGGCCCCTACAGGTGGCATTGTCCCTTCCAAACTTCTCTGGAGGACCCTTCTGAAGTCTCTAGGAAGAAACTGTGCAGGAGGAAGCACATAGACTCCCCTGAGTCTATCACTTCTACTACCAATTTGGATGACTCTGAATGTTCCCCACGGTCCCCCTCTGAGGATGTCTCTTCTTCCTTGAGGTCCTAAAACAGAGGGGTGGCTGGAAGTTAACCAACCCTTCAGAGGATTTATTTGTATACCTGGAGGCTTTTGGGTCTCGCCCTTTCACCTCCTGGGTGATGCCCTCATTTGACCAACTATTGGGTGTCATCTCTCGTAAGGCCTGGACATCGCCTGATACAGTGGAGCCTGTTCCGAGGAGTCCTACCGCTCCCTCAGAGAAGGAAGTCCTGACTAAGGGTGTCCCTGTAGATGCGATGGTGGTGGCAGTGGCCACCAAGAAGGAGCTGTCAGACTACCTTGTGTCTGTCCATTCTCCTAATGAGTCTGGGACCATGGACAGATATGGAAAGCGTGCCTTTTCTTCAGCAACTTTCACCCTACAGTCGCTGAATTACCTTACCCATTGTACAAGACTTCAAAGGGATCTCCTCAAAGAGCTTGGAGATGCCCTTCAGGGTTCTGTAGCTCTGGAGTCCACAGACAGTGCATCCTCACAGCACTCCACCCTCAATTCTATAGTTATCTCCTCCATGTAACTCATTTCGTATGTGGCTGATGGAGTGAGTAGAGCGACAGGAATTTCCCTGAGGAGGAATTCTTGGATGTGCCTTTGCAACTTTGCAGAGCCCTTCAAGTCTTTCATCAATGCCCCCTTTGATGGTTCATCCCTTTTTGGACCGAACGTGAAAAACTTTGACCAGGTGCGTGCAAGACAGGAAACATCTGCTGTTGGAGTCTGTTTTTCTGCCGCCTCTAGACCTTATCCCAAATGTCAAAAGGGTGGAAAGATGTGATTCCGCAAGTCGCAAAAAGGTTTCTCTGACGCATGTGGTGACTCTTCCTCCAGTGGCAGAGGGGGAAGTTATAGAAGATGCCGACCTCGCGGGGGGGGGGGGTGGGTCTGCAAAATCAAGGCGACAGAGATAGGTTCTCTGACAGGCCCTTCCAGCGCTCCTGAAAGGAGGCCCACCTACTCTTCTCTTGAGGCATTTGGGGGTCGATTGTCACTGTACCCAATCACCTGGCAAGAAATCTCCCAAAACAAATGGGTACAATTATATCCAGAGGCTATTGCATACCATTTACCATTACCCCTTCGGTAAATCAGTCCTTACCTAGACGTTCCACCCGATCAAAAGGACTGTGCAACACAAGAGGTACTCTAGTTGCTAGAAAAGTCATTCAAGAGGTCCCCGCAGACCAAGTGGGATCTGGAACATACTCAAGATTCTTTTTAGTTCCAAAAAAGACAGAGGGGACTGGAAAACCATTCTAGATCTCTTCAAGCTAAACAAAGCAGTGAAGAAGTCAAAGTTGGTGACTCTGCAGTCAATATTCCCATTTATCGGGAAAGACGATTGGATGTGCTCAATACATCCCCAGGATGCGTACTACCATATAAATATGGACAGGTGATCCAGGAGACACTCGTGCTTTTGGCTGGAAGCCAGTCATTACCAGTTTTGAGCCCTGTCCTTTGGTCTCACTACAGCCCCCCAGAGTGTTCACCAAAGGCATGGCAGTGGTCACGGCTCACTTGAGACATCAGGGATTCTGTGTTTTTCCATACCTATACGACTGGCTCATATCCACCACCACCAAGCTTCTACTACTACAAACGAGAGATGAAACAATGTCACGTTGTGCCAGACTAGGCATCACAGTAAACTTAAAAATATACCTTGTCGCTGTCTCAGCATATTACCTTCTTAGGCACAGATTTGGATTCAAGAAATATGACTGCAAAACTTACCCCAGAATAGAATACAGTTCCTTCATCAGCAAATCAGGTTTTTGATGTCAGTGAAGAAAGTTCAGGCCAGATATGTGCTGTGAATTTTGGGTACCCTGGCAGCAGCTATTTTTATAGTCCCCTTAGCATGACTGCAGAAGAGGGTTCTGTAGTGGTTGCTATTTGCTCAGTGGTCAATTCAAGATCTTCCTCTTTCACATCAGGTTATCACAGAATCTTGCAAAAAGGATCTTATTTGGTGGCTGCAGACATAACAGTTGTAACGGGGCCAACCCCTTGTCTTTCCTCCAACCCAATGCAGTACTGACCACGGACGCTTCCCAGATTGGGTGGGGGTGGGCATTATCTGGGGATGACAGTCCAAGGGCTATGGCAAGAATATGAACGCCACTTGCACATCTGCTTTCTGGAGGTGAGAACGGTGCTTTGTGTTGCAGGCATGTCAGGACTCAATACCGACAGGGACGGTTGCAATTCAGACTGATGGCATGTCAGTAGTGTGGTACATAAAGAAGCAGGAAGGAACCAAATCCTACCCACTGTGTCGGGAGGCACAATGAGTTTGGCAATGGGCAATCACTTCTCAACGCTTTCTGATAGCAGTGCAAATCCTGGGGAAATCCAACGTGATAGCGGACAAACTCAGCAGAGCTATTCTGTTGCTTCACAAGTGGTCCCTGAAAACAGAAATTGCGGAAAGGATCTTGCAAAAATCGGGCCAACCTTGCTGCGACCTTTTCGCCACTTCCATGAATGCCAAATGCAACAACTACTTTGCCCTCATTCCTCCTCTGGGGAAGTCACCAACGGATGCACTGGTTCACGATTGGCCCCCGGGGACTACTCTAGGCCTTCTTCCCTCTCCTCTAATTCCCAAAGTATTGCAGAAAGCCAGCTCGTTGAAAAGCACTATGATCCTCCTTGCTCGTTACTGGCCTCGACACGTTTGGTTTCCATTTCTTCGGACCCACCTGCTGGAGGAACCTTGGATTCTGGATCCATTTCCAGACCTCCTGACACTCTCTTCGGGGGAGTTCCGTCCGTCTATACAAACCCTCAAGTTGACAGCATGGCTGCTCCAATTCCACGCTTAGCCAGGTGTTACTGTCTTTCCCCTGCAGTAAGTCGTATTCTTGTCCTCTTCTCATAAACCATCTACGAAGAGATTGTATTCCAGTAAGTGGAAATTTTCATGCTGGGCTGCGGGATGGAGCATAGAACCTTTTACAGCTCCTATTATTGCAATCCTAGAATTTCTTTCCAAACTGTTTGACGAAGGAGCTGCAGCAGTGACAATTAGAGTTCACTTGGCAGGCCTTTCTAATTTCCATACTGGAGAAATGGGAGTTCCTATTATGTCTCGTAGGTTATGTCAAGGTTTCCTCAAAAACACTTTCTTATTCAGATCCCCAATCAAAGAGCCCCCAGTCCCTTGGGACCCAAGTCGTGTTCTAAACTCACTGATTTTACCACCCTTTGAACCCGCATCATCTTGTGATTTGAAGTATTTGTCGTGGAAGACTCTCCTTTTAGTAGCCTTAACCTCTGCAGTCAAGCTCTTTCTATTTGTTCCCCTTGTATCTTTTTTCACAAGGATAGGTCATCCTTGAGAAGTAATCCATCGTTTCTTCCAAAAGTCTATTCAGAGAGTAATATTAAACCACTCCATTGGATTGCCTGAGTTTTTCAAACTACAGTGACAAGGCAGAGTATAAATTGTATCAGTTGGATGTACATAGGCAGTTGCGCTTTTACCTGTATAGGACAATAGACCTCAGGAAATCAGACAAGCTTTTGATGGCATTTTCAGACAAGCAAGGGTTGCCAGTTTCCAAAGTAACTTTGTCAAAATGGCTGACTGATTGCATTTCCTTCTCTTATAGTAAGACTAATAAACTACCAGGGAAGATAAAGGGACATTCCACAAGAGCAGTCTCTACATCCTTGGCCTTTCAAGCCAGACTTCCTATTGACTCTCTGCAGCTGCCACTTGGGTGAGACCTCATACCTTTATCACTCATTACAAAGTAGATGTGGCCTCCTGGAACAGGTCTTCCTTTGGATCCACTTTGTTGAGTATTTTCTCCTGAGCCACACTGAGATTACAGTGCTAGGGACGCTGTCCCAACCTGGAAGAATTACGACGAAATAGAACAGCATAACATTAAGAAGTTATGTGCTTTACATAACGTTTCATGTTTGTTCTCCATCTCTTCTACATTCTTGTGTCCCATCACGCCTTCCTGGATTAACAAGTGGACAATTTTATGCTTATGTACATAGTTACGATGATTTGGAGCCTCGGATTTTTTGTCTCATACCAAACATCTGTATATAGATAACTATGTATTTTTCTGGTGTAGTTTGGGTTAATCTAAATCTTTTGCTTGCAAACAAGATCTGGGGATGTGGCCTCGAGCCAGTGGAAGCTCACAAGTTTTTGGTTATTTGGCTGAGTCAGAGCCGTGAACAGCTCCAAAGCCAACCTGCAAGAATGTAGGCCAGATGGACAACAAACTTGGAACGTTATGCTAAGTACATAACTTCTTGTTTACTTTTTGGGGCTATCATTAGTTATGACTCTTTAACTGCCACTTGCTTTATTCTACTTTCTTTAATGAAGCCTTCTGCTTTGTATCTTCGTTGTAATGGTAAGCTTTCTTTAGAAGGCTTTTCTTGTGCAATGTCCTGCTTTGAGTCTTTCATTGCATCTAGTAGATGGTCGTGTTACCCTGCTGCAGTCCTCACATTTGGGTTATCCAGCCGTCAGGCGGTCCCGCAGTCGGCCTGAGTTCCAAAGTCTTGGTCTGGCGTCGGTTGCTGTCGCTTCCTCCCTGATGTCTGCGCGCCAGGGGTATATGAGGCATCAGACACCATTTTCTCCAGTCTTTCTTGCCGCGCGGTGCCCGAAGCAGAAGCATTTCGCAAGTGCCGGTTGGCCTACACCTGAGATTTTCGAATCGAATTTCAGTCCAAAGTCTTTAATAAAGCTAAGTAACCCGTTAGGGAACCTTTTCTTGCCTCAGTCCGATGTCAGAAAAAGTTAACAATTGCATTTCTTGTGGGAAGCAAATACCTCATAAGGACTTCCATTCTTATTGTATTCCTTGCCTAGGCCCAGACCTCGACATCACAAGTTGTCTGTTTTGTGCTAGGTTTAATAAACGAACTATCAAACGCCCTTTTGACTAAGCACAGCATTACTTTGGTAGGAAATTTAATTATATCATGACATCGGAGCAGCCGACTGCCATGCATAAAAAACGGAAGGATATGGACAGGCAGCCTAGAACCAAACCAAACTCCGAGGCCTCTGCTGGGCCTGTTGCCGGTTCTTCAGTTTTCAGTGAGGTGCCTACACAGCCCGACGACCGCAGAAATGGAACCCCAGACAGCTTTGGATTCTCAAGCAGATTGTACTAGGCCGTCGCATCCATCTTCTTTAGGCCCTACCGACACCGGAGCAGAAGGTGATCCCGGTGCAGTAGAAACGCCTTCGGTTTCAGAAGGTGTCTTCAGACAGACTACACTCACCATAAAATCTTATGCTAAGCAAACAAATCCTTTAAAATCAAA